>NW_026777859.1:0-83897 GCF_028023285.1 Balaenoptera ricei | reverse complement strand
TCGCGATAGGGTTAGGGTAGTTATTAAACCTATCCCACTCTCTAGATACCCCTTAGCACGTAAAGAAATATTATATGGGGGTCCAGCCATGGAGAAGAGTTTAGACACTGGGATAAGATAAGGAACACACCCATTATAAAGAAATCACATTAGGATTCTCTTTTTAAGCTGTTCCTTAAAACACTAGTGCTTAGGAAATCTATTGGAGGCAGAAGCAGTCAAGGGTAGCCTAGGGTTAGGGTTAGGCTTAGGGTTAGGCTTAGGGTATGGCTTAGGGTACGGGTTCGGGGAGGGGTGCGGGTACGGCGTAGGGTATGCGTTAGGGTTAGGGTTAGGGTTAGTGATAGGGTTAGGGCTCGGTTTAGGGTACGGGTTAGGATTAGGGTACCTATTAGGGTTAGGGTAGGGGTTAGGATTAGGGTACGCGTTAGGGTTAGGGTAGTTATTAAACCTATCCCACTCTCTAGATACCCCTTAGCACGTAAAGGAATATTATTTGGGGGTCCAGCCATGGAGAAGAGTCTAGACACTGGGATAAGATAAGGAACACACCCATTATAAAGAAATCACATTAGGATTCTCTTTTTAAGCTGTTCCTTCAAACACTAGTGCTTAGGAAATCTATTGGAGGCAGAAGCAGTCAAGGGTAGCCTAGGGTTAGGGTTAGGCTTAGGGTTAGTGTTAGGGTACGGCTTAGGGTACGGATTCGGGGAGGGGTGCGTGTACGGCGTAGGGTATGGGTTAGGGTTAGGGTTAGGGTTAGTGATAGGGTTAGGGCTCGGTTTAGGGTACGGGTTAGGATTAGGGTACGTGTTAGGGTTAGGGTAGGGTTTAGGGTTAGGGTACGCTTTAGGGTTAGGGTAGTTATTAAACCTATCCCACTCTCTAGATACCCCTTAGCACGTAAAGGAATATTATTTGGGGGTCCAGCCATGGAGAAGAGTTTAGACACTGGGATAAGATAAGGAACACACCCATTATAAAAAATCACATTAGGATTCTCTTTTTAAGCTGTTTCTTAAAACACTAGTGCTTAGGAAATCTATTGGAGGCAGAAGCAGTCAAGGGTAGCCTAGGGTTAGGGTTAGGCTTAGGGTTAGGCTTAGGATACGGCTTAGGGTACGGGTTCGGGGAGGGGTGCGGGTACGGCGTAGGGTATGGGTTAGGGTTAGGGTTAGTGTTAGGGTTAGGGCTCGGTTTAGGGTACGGGTTAGGATTAGGGTACGTGTTAGGGATAGGGTAGGGGTTAGGGTTAGGGTACGCGTTAGGGTTAGGGTAGTTATTAAACCTATCCCACTCTCTAGATACCCCTTACCACGTAAAGGAATATTATTTGGGGGTCCAGCCATGGAGAAGAGTTTAGACACTAGGATAAGATAAGGAACACACCCATTATAAAGAAATCACATTAGGATTCTCTTTTTATGCTGTTCCTTAAAACACTAGTGCTTAGGAAATCTATTGGAGGCAGAAGCAGTCAAGGGTAGCCTAGGGTTAGGGTTAGGCTTAGGGTTAGGCTTAGGGTACGGCTTAGGATATGGGTTCGGGGAGGGGTGCGGGTACGGCGTAGGGTATGGGTTAGGGTTAGGGTTAGGGTTAGTGTTAGGGTTAGGGCTCGGTTTAGGTTACGGGTTAGGATTAGGGTACGTGTTAGGGTTAGGGTAGGGGTTAGGGTTAGGGTACGTGTTAGGGTTAGGGTAGTTATTAAACCTATCCCACTCTCTAGACACTCCTTAGCACGTAAAGGAATATTATTTGGGGGTCCAGCCATGGAGAAGAGTTTAGACACTGGGATAAGGACCACACCCATTACAAAGAAATCACATTAGGATTCTCTTTTTAAGCTGTTCCTTAAAACACTAGTGCTTAGGAAATCTATTGGAGGCAGAAGCAGTCAAGGGTAGCCTAGGGTTAGGGTTAGGCTTAGGGTTAGGCTTAGGGTACGGCTTAGGGTACGGGTTCGGGGAGGGGTGCGGGTACGGCATAGGGTATGGGTTAGGGTTAGGGTTAGGGTTAGTGTTAGGGTTAGGGCTCGGTTTAGGGTACGGGTTAGGATTAGGGTACGTGTTAGGGTTAGGGTAGGGGTTAGGGTTAGGGTACGCGTTAGGGTTAGGGTAGTTATTAAACCTATCCCACTCTCTAGATACCCCTTAGCACGTAAAGGAATATTATTTGGGGGTCCAGCCATGGAGAAGAGTTTAGACACTAGTATAAGATAAGGAACACACCCATTATAAAGAAATCACATTAGGATTCTCTTTTTATGCTGTTCCTTAAAACACTAGTGCTTAGGAAATCTACTGGAGGCAGAAGCAGTCAAGGGTAGCCTAGGGTTAGGGTTAGGCTTAGGGTTAGGCTTAGGGTACGGCTTAGGATACGGGTTCGGGGAGGGGTGCGGGTACGGCGTAGGGTATGGGTTAGGGTTAGGGTTAGGGTTAGTGTTAGGGTTAGGGCTCGGTTTAGGGTACGGGTTAGGATTAGGGTACGTGTTAGGGTTAGGGTAGGGGTTAGGGTTAGGGTACGCGTTAATGTTAGGGTAGTTATTAAACCTATCCCACTCTCTAGACACTCCTTAGCACGTAAAGGAATATTATTTGGGGGTCCAGCCATGGAGAAGAGTTTAGACACTAGGATAAGATAAGGAACACACCCATTATAAAGAAATCACATTAGGATTCTCTTTTTAAGCTCTTCCTTAAAACACTAGTGCTTAGGAAATCTATTGGAGGCAGAAGCAGTCAAGGGTAGCCTAGGGTTAGGGTTAGGCTTAGGGTTAGGGTTAGGGTACGGCTTAGGATATGGGTTCGGGTAGGGGTGCGGGTACGGCGTAGAGTATGGGTTAGGGTTAGGGTTAGTGTTAGTGATAGGGTTAGGTCTCGGTTTAGGGTACGGGTTAGGATTAGGGTACGTGTTAGGGTTAGGGTAGGGGTTAGGGTTAGGGTACGCGTTAGGGTTAGGGTAGTTATTAAGCCTATCCAACTCTCTAGGTACCCCTTAGCACGTAAAGGAATATTATTTGGGGGTCCAGCCATGGAGAAGAGTTTAGACACTGGGATAAGATAAGGAACACACCCATTATAAAGAAATCACATTAGGATTCTCTTTTTATGCTGTTCCTTAAAACACTAGTGCTTAGGAAATCTATTGGAGGCAGAAGCAGTCAAGGGTAGCCTAGGGTTAGGGTTAGGCTTAGGGTTAGGCTTAGGGTACGGCTTAGGATACGGGTTCGGGGAGGGGTGCGGGTACGGCGTAGGGTATGGGTTAGGGTTAGGGTTAGGGTTAGTGTTAGGGTTAGGGCTCGGTTTAGGGTACGGGTTAGGATTAGGGTACGTGTTAGGGTTAGGGTAGGGGTTAGGGTTAGGGTACGTGTTAGGGTTAGGGTAGTTATTAAACCTATCCCACTCTCTAGACACTGCTTAGCACGTAAAGGAATATTATTTGGGGGTCCAGCCATGGAGAAGAGTTTAGACACTGGGATAAGATAAGGAACACACCCATTACAAAGAAATCACATTAGGATTCTCTTTTTAAGCTGTTCCTTAAAACACTAGTGCTTAGGAAATCTATTGGAGGCAGAAGCAGTCAAGGGTAGCCTAGGGTTAGGGTTAGGCTTAGGGTTAGGCTTAGGGTACGGCTTAGGGTACGGGTTCGGGGAGGGTTTCGGGTACGGCGTAGGGTATGGGTTAGGGTTAGGGTTAGGGTTAGTGTTAGGGTTAGGGCTCGGTTTAGGGTACGGGTTAGGATTAGGGTACTTGTTAGGGTTAGGGTAGGGGTTAGGGTTAGGGTACGCGTTAGGGTTAGGGTAGTTATTAAACCTATCCCACTCTCTAGATACCCCTTAGCACGTAAAGGAATATTATTTGGGGGTCCAGCCATGGAGAAGAGTTTAGACACTAGGATAAGATAAGGAACACACCCATTATAAAGAAATCACATTAGGATTCTCTTTTTAAGCTCTTCCTTAAAACACTAGTGCTTAGGAAATCTATTGGAGGCAGAAGCAGTCAAGGGTAGCCTAGGGTTAGGGTTAGGCTTAGGGTTAGGGTTAGGGTACGGCTTAGGATACGGGTTCGGGTAGGGGTGCGGGTACGGCGTAGAGTATGGGTTAGGGTTAGGGTTAGTGTTAGTGATAGGGTTAGGTCTCGGTTTAGGGTACGGGTTAGGATTAGGGTACGTGTTAGGGTTAGGGTAGGGGTTAGGGTTAGGGTACGTGTTAGGGTTAGGGTAGTTATTAAACCTATCCCACTCTCTAGACACCCCTTAGCACGTAAAGGTATATTATTTGGGGCTCCAGCCATGGAGAAGAATTTAGACCCTGGGATAAGATAAGGAACACACCCATTATAAAGAAATCACATTAGGATTCTCTTTTTAAGCTGTTCCTTAAAACACTAGTGCTTAGGAAATCTATTGGAGGCAGAAGCAGTCAAGGGTAGCCTAGGGTTAGGGTTAGGCTTAGGGTTAGGCTTAGGGTACGGCTTAGGGTACGGGTTCGGGGAGGGGTGCGGGTACGGCGTAGGGTATGGGTTAGGGTTAGGGTTAGGGTTAGTGTTAGGGTTAGGGCTCGGTTTAGGGTATGGGTTAGGATTAGGGTACGTGTTAGGGTTAAGGTAGGGGTTAGGGTTAGGGTACGCGTTAGGGATAGGGTAGTTATTAAACCTATCCCACTCTCTAGATACCCCTTAGCACGTAAAGGAATATTATTTGGGGGTCCAGCCATGGAGAAGAGTTTAGACACTAGGATAAGATACGGAACACACCCATTATAAAGAAATCACATTAGGATTCTCTTTTTAAGCTGTTCCTTAAAACACTAGTGCTTAGGAAATCTATTGGAGGCAGAAGCATTCAAGGGTAGCCTAGGGTTAGGGTTAGGCTTAGGGTTAGTGTTAGGGTACGGCTTAGGGTACGGATTCGGGGAGGGGTGCGGGTACGGCGTAGGGTATGGGTTAGGGTTAGGGTTAGGGTTAGTGTTAGGGTTAGGGCTCGGTTTAGGTTACGGGTTAGGATTAGGTTACGTGTTAGGGTTAGGGTACGCGTTAGGGTTAGGGTAGTTATTAAACCTATCCCACTCTCTAGATACCCCTTAGCACGTAAAGGAATATTATTTGGGGGTCCAGCCATGGAGAAGAGTTTAGACACTAGGATAAGATACGGAACACACCCATTATAAAGAAATCACATTAGGATTCTCTTTTTAAGCTGTTCCTTAAAACACTAGTGCTTAGGAAATCTATTGGAGGCAGAAGCATTCAAGGGTAGCCTAGGGTTAGGGTTAGGCTTAGGGTTAGGCTTAGGGTACGGCTTAGGATACGGGTTCGGGGAGGGGTGCGGGTACGGCGTAGGGTATGGGTTAGGGTTAGGGTTAGGGTTAGTGTTAGGGTTAGGGCTCGGTTTAGGGTACGGGTTAGGATTAGGGTACGTGTTAGGGTTAGGGTAGGGGTTAGGGTTAGGGTACGTGTTAGGGTTAGGGTAGTTATTAAACCTATCCCACTCTCTAGACACTCCTTAGCACGTAAAGGTATATTATTTGGGGCTCCAGCTATGGAGAAGAGTCTAGACACTGGGATAAGATAAGGAACACACCCATTATAAAAAATCACATTAGGATTCTCTTTTTAAGCTGTTCCTTAAAACACTAGTGCTTAGGAAATCTATTGGAGGCAGAAGCAGTCAAGGGTAGCCTAGGGTTAGGGTTAGGCTTAGGGTTAGGCTTAGGGTATGGCTTAGGGTACGGGTTCGGGGAGGGGTGCGGGTACGGCGTAGGGTATGCGTTAGGGTTAGGGTTAGGGTTAGTGATAGGGTTAGGGCTCGGTTTAGGGTACGGGTTAGGATTAGGGTACGTGTTAGGGTTAGGGTAGGGGTTAGGATTAGGGTACGCGTTAGGGTTAGGGTAGTTATTAAACCTATCCCACTCTCTAGATACCCCTTAGCACGTAAAGGAATATTATTTGGGGTTCCAGCCATGGAGAAGAGTTTAGACACTGGGATAAGGTAAGGAACACACCCATTATAAAGAAATCACATTAGGATTCTCTTTTTAAGCTGTTCCTTAAAACACTAGTGCTTAGGAAATCTACTGGATGCAGAAGCAGTCAAGGGTAGCCTAGGGTTAGGGTTAGGCTTAGGGTTAGGGTTAGGGTACGGCTTAGGGTACGGGTTCGGTGAGGGGTGCGGGTACGGCATAGGGTATGGGTTAGGGTTAGGGTTAGGGTTAGTGTTAGGGTTAGGGCTCGGTTTAGGGTACGGGTTAGGAATAGGGTACGTGTTAGGGTTAGGGTAGGGGTTAGGGTTAGGGTACGCGTTAGGGTTAGGGTAGTTATTAAACCTATCCCACTCTCTAGATACCCCTTAGCACGTAAAGGAATATTATTTGGGGGTCCAGCCATGGAGAAGAGTTTAGACACTAGGATAAGATACGGAACACACCCATTATAAAGAAATCACATTAGGATTCTCTTTTTAAGCTGTTCCTTAAAACACTAGTGCTTAGGAAATCTATTGGAGGCAGAAGCATTCAAGGGTAGCCTAGGGTTAGGGTTAGGCTTAGGGTTAGTGTTAGGGTACGGCTTAGGGTACGGATTCGGGGAAGGGTGCGTGTACGGCGTAGGGTATGGGTTAGGGTTAGGGTTAGGGTTAGTGATAGGGTTAGGGCTCGGTTTAGGGTACGGGTTAGGATTAGGGTACGTGTTAGGGTTAGGGTAGGGTTTAGGGTTAGGGTACGCGTTAGGGTTAGGGTAGTTATTAAACCTATCCCACTCTCTAGATACCCCTTAGCACGTAAAGGAATATTATTTGGGGGTCCAGCCATGGAGAAGATTTTAGACACTGGGATAAGATAAGGAACACACCCATTATAAAGAAATCACATTAGGATTCTCTTTTTAAGCTGTTTGTTAAAACACTAGTGCTTAGGAAATCTATTGGAGGCAGAAGCAGTCAAGGGTAGCCTAGGGTTAGGGTTAGGCTTAGGGTTAGGCTTAGGATACGGCTTAGGGTACGGGTTCGGGGAGGGGTGCGGGTACGGCGTAGGGTATGGGTTAGGGTTAGGGTTAGTGTTAGGGTTAGGGCTCGGTTTAGGGTACGGGTTAGGATTAGGGTACGTGTTAGGGTTAGGGTAGGGGTTAGGGTTAGGGTACGCGTTAGGGTTAGGGTAGTTATTAAACCTATCCCACTCTCTAGATACCCCTTAGCACGTAAAGGAATAATATTTGGGGGTCCAGCCATGGAGAAGAGTTTAGACACTAGGATAAGATAAGGAACACACCCATTATAAAGAAATCACATTAGGATTCTCTTTTTATGCTGTTCCTTAAAACACTAGTGCTTAGGAAATCTATTGGAGGCAGAAGCAGTCAAGGGTAGCCTAGGGTTAGGGTTAGGCTTAGGGTTAGGCTTAGGGTACGGCTTAGGATACGGGTTCGGGGAGGGGTGCGGGTACGGCGTAGGGTATGGGTTAGGGTTAGGGTTAGGGTTAGTGTTAGGGTTAGGGCTCGGTTTAGGGTACGGGTTAGGATTAGGGTACGTGTTAGGGTTAGGGTAGGGGTTAGGGTTAGGGTACGTGTTAGGGTTAGGGTAGTTATTAAACCTATCCCACTCTCTAGACACTCCTTAGCACGTAAAGGAATATTATTTGGGGGTCCAGCCATGGAGAAGAGTTTAGACACTGGGATAAGGACCACACCCATTACAAAGAAATCACATTAGGATTCTCTTTTTAAGCTGTTCCTTAAAACACTAGTGCTTAGGAAATCTATTGGAGGCAGAAGCAGTCAAGGGTAGCCTAGGGTTAGGGTTAGGCTTAGGGTTAGGCTTAGGGTACGGCTTAGGGTACGGATTCGGGGAGGGGTGCGTGTACGGCGTAGGGTATGGGTTAGGGTTAGGGTTAGGGTTAGTGATAGGGTTAGGGCTCCGTTTAGGGTACGGGTTAGGATTAGGGTACGTGTTAGGGTTAGGGTAGGGGTTAGGGTTAGGGTACGCGATAGGGTTAGGGTAGTTATTAAACCTATCCCACTCTCTAGATACCCCTTAGCACGTAAAGAAATATTATATGGGGGTCCAGCCATGGAGAAGAGTTTAGACACTGGGATAAGATAAGGAACACACCCATTATAAAGAAATCACATTAGGATTCTCTTTTTAAGCTCTTCCTTAAAACACTAGTGCTTAGGAAATCTACTGGATGCAGAAGCAGTCAAGGGTAGCCTAGGGTTAGGGTTAGGCTTAGGGTTAGGGTTAGGGTACGGCTTAGGGTACGGGTTTGGTGAGGGGTGCGGGTACGGCATAGGGTATGGGTTAGGGTTAGGGTTAGGGTTAGTGTTAGGGTTAGGGCTCGGTTTAGGGTACGGGTTAGGAATAGGGTACGTGTTAGGGTTAGGGTAGGTGTTAGGGTTAGGGTACGTGTTAGGGTTAGGGTAGTTATTAAACCTATCCCACTCTCTAGACACTCCTTAGCACGTAAAGGTATATTATTTGGGGCTCCAGCTATGGAGAAGAGTCTAGACACTGGGATAAGATAAGGAACACACCCATTATAAAGAAATCACATTAGGATTCTCTTTTTAAGCTGTTCCTTAAAACACTAGTGCTTAGGAAATCTATTGGAGGCAGAAGCAGTCAAGGGTAGCCTAGGGTTAGGGTTAGGCTTAGGGTTAGGCTTAGGGTATGGCTTAGGGTACGGGTTCGGGGAGGGGTGCGGGTACGGCGTAGGGTATGCGTTAGGGTTAGGGTTAGGGTTAGTGATAGGGTTAGGGCTCGGTTTAGGGTACGGGTTAGGATTAGGGTACGTGTTA
This sequence comes from Balaenoptera ricei, assembly GCF_028023285.1. Classification (NCBI taxonomy): domain Eukaryota; kingdom Metazoa; phylum Chordata; class Mammalia; order Artiodactyla; family Balaenopteridae; genus Balaenoptera; species Balaenoptera ricei. Next base: position 75,105 of record NW_026777859.1, on the reverse strand, counting down.
GGGTTAGGGTAGGGGTTAGGATTAGGGTACGCGTTAGGGTTAGGGTAGTTATTAAACCTATCCCACTCTCTAGATACCCCTTAGCACGTAAAGGAATATTATTTGGGGTTCCAGCCATGGAGAAGAGTTTAGACACTGGGATAAGGTAAGGAACACACCCATTATAAAGAAATCACATTAGGATTCTCTTTTTAAGCTGTTCCTTAAAACACTAGTGCTTAGGAAATCTACTGGATGCAGAAGCAGTCAAGGGTAGCCTAGGGTTAGGGTTAGGCTTAGGGTTAGGGTCAGGGTACGGCTTAGGGTACGGGTTCGGTGAGGGGTGCGGGTACGGCATAGGGTATGGGTTAGGGTTAGGGTTAGGGTTAGTGTTAGGGTTAGGGCTCGGTTTAGGGTACGGGTTAGGAATAGGGTACGTGTTAGGGTTAGGGTAGGGGTTAGGGTTAGGGTACGCGTTAGGGTTAGGGTAGTTATTAAACCTATCCCACTCTCTAGATACCCCTTAGCACGTAAAGGAATATTATTTGGGGGTCCAGCCATGGAGAAGAGTTTAGACACTAGGATAAGATACGGAACACACCCATTATAAAGAAATCACATTAGGATTCTCTTTTTAAGCTGTTCCTTAAAACACTAGTGCTTAGGAAATCTATTGGAGGCAGAAGCATTCAAGGGTAGCCTAGGGTTAGGGTTAGGCTTAGGGTTAGTGTTAGGGTACGGCTTAGGGTACGGATTCGGGGAAGGGTGCGTGTACGGCGTAGGGTATGGGTTAGGGTTAGGGTTAGGGTTAGTGATAGGGTTAGGGCTCGGTTTAGGGTACGGGTTAGGATTAGGGTACGTGTTAGGGTTAGGGTAGGGTTTAGGGTTAGGGTACGCGTTAGGGTTAGGGTAGTTATTAAACCTATCCCACTCTCTAGATACCCCTTAGCACGTAAAGGAATATTATTTGGGGGTCCAGCCATGGAGAAGATTTTAGACACTGGGATAAGATAAGGAACACACCCATTATAAAGAAATCACATTAGGATTCTCTTTTTAAGCTGTTTCTTAAAACACTAGTGCTTAGGAAATCTATTGGAGGCAGAAGCAGTCAAGGGTAGCCTAGGGTTAGGGTTAGGCTTAGGGTTAGGCTTAGGATACGGCTTAGGGTACGGGTTCGGGGAGGGGTGCGGGTACGGCGTAGGGTATGGGTTAGGGTTAGGGTTAGGGTTAGTGTTAGGGTTAGGGCTCGGTTTAGGGTACGGGTTAGGATTAGGGTACGTGTTAGGGTTAGGGTAGGGGTTAGGGTTAGGGTACGCGTTAGGGTTAGGGTAGTTATTAAACCTATCCCACTCTCTAGATACCCCTTAGCACGTAAAGGAATAATATTTGGGGGTCCAGCCATGGAGAAGAGTTTAGACACTAGGATAAGATAAGGAACACACCCATTATAAAGAAATCACATTAGGATTCTCTTTTTATGCTGTTCCTTAAAACACTAGTGCTTAGGAAATCTATTGGAGGCAGAAGCAGTCAAGGGTAGCCTAGGGTTAGGGTTAGGCTTAGGGTTAGGCTTAGGGTACGGCTTAGGATACGGGTTCGGGGAGGGGTGCGGGTACGGCGTAGGGTATGGGTTAGGGTTAGGGTTAGGGTTAGTGTTAGGGTTAGGGCTCGGTTTAGGGTACGGGTTAGGATTAGGGTACGTGTTAGGGTTAGGGTAGGGGTTAGGGTTAGGGTACGTGTTAGGGTTAGGGTAGTTATTAAACCTATCCCACTCTCTAGACACTCCTTAGCACGTAAAGGAATATTATTTGGGGGTCCAGCCATGGAGAAGAGTTTAGACACTGGGATAAGGACCACACCCATTACAAAGAAATCACATTAGGATTCTCTTTTTAAGCTGTTCCTTAAAACACTAGTGCTTAGGAAATCTATTGGAGGCAGAAGCAGTCAAGGGTAGCCTAGGGTTAGGGTTAGGCTTAGGGTTAGGCTTAGGGTACGGCTTAGGGTACGGGTTCGGGGAGGGGTGCGGGTACGGCATAGGGTATGGGTTAGGGTTAGGGTTAGGGTTAGTGTTAGGGTTAGGGCTCGGTTTAGGGTACGGGTTAGGATTAGGGTACGTGTTAGGGTTAGGGTAGGGGTTAGGGTTAGGGTACGCGTTAGGGTTAGGGTAGTTATTAAACCTATCCCACTCTCTAGACACTCCTTAGCACGTAAAGGAATATTATTTGGGGGTCCAGCCATGGAGAAGAGTTTAGACACTGGGATAAGATAAGGAACACACCCATTACAAAGAAATCACATTAGGATTCTCTTTTTAAGCTGTTCCTTAAAACACTAGTGCTTAGGAAATCTATTGGAGGCAGAAGCAGTCAAGGGTAGCCTAGGGTTAGGGTTAGGCTTAGGGTTAGGCTTAGGGTACGGCTTAGGGTACGGGTTCGGGGAGGGTTTCGGGTACGGCGTAGGGTATGGGTTAGGGTTAGGGTTAGGGTTAGTGTTAGGGTTAGGGCTCGGTTTAGGGTACGGGTTAGGATTAGGGTACTTGTTAGGGTTAGGGTAGGGGTTAGGGTTAGGGTACGCGTTAGGGTTAGGGTAGTTATTAAACCTATCCCACTCTCTAGATACCCCTTAGCACGTAAAGGAATATTATTTGGGGGTCCAGCCATGGAGAAGAGTTTAGACACTAGGATAAGATAAGGAACACACCCATTATAAAGAAATCACATTAGGATTCTCTTTTTAAGCTCTTCCTTAAAACACTAGTGCTTAGGAAATCTATTGGAGGCAGAAGCAGTCAAGGGTAGCCTAGGGTTAGGGTTAGGCTTAGGGTTAGGGTTAGGGTACGGCTTAGGATACGGGTTCGGGTAGGGGTGCGGGTACGGCGTAGAGTATGGGTTAGGGTTAGGGTTAGTGTTAGTGATAGGGTTAGGTCTCGGTTTAGGGTACGGGTTAGGATTAGGGTACGTGTTAGGGTTAGGGTAGGGGTTAGGGTTAGGGTACGCGTTAGGGTTAGGGTAGTTATTAAGCCTATCCAACTCTCTAGGTACCCCTTAGCACGTAAAGGAATATTATTTGGGGGTCCAGCCATGGAGAAGAGTTTAGACACTGGGATAAGATAAGGAACACACCCATTATAAAGAAATCACATTAGGATTCTCTTTTTATGCTGTTCCTTAAAACACTAGTGCTTAGGAAATCTATTGGAGGCAGAAGCAGTCAAGGGTAGCCTAGGGTTAGGGTTAGGCTTAGGGTTAGGCTTAGGGTACGGCTTAGGATACGGGTTCGGGGAGGGGTGCGGGTACGGCGTAGGGTATGGGTTAGGGTTAGGGTTAGGGTTAGTGTTAGGGTTAGGGCTCGGTTTAGGGTACGGGTTAGGATTAGGGTACGTGTTAGGGTTAGGGTAGGGGTTAGGGTTAGGGTACGTGTTAGGGTTAGGGTAGTTATTAAACCTATCCCACTCTCTAGACACTCCTTAGCACGTAAAGGAATATTATTTGGGGGTCCAGCCATGGAGAAGAGTTTAGACACTGGGATAAGATAAGGAACACACCCATTACAAAGAAATCACATTAGGATTCTCTTTTTAAGCTGTTCCTTAAAACACTAGTGCTTAGGAAATCTATTGGAGGCAGAAGCAGTCAAGGGTAGCCTAGGGTTAGGGTTAGGCTTAGGGTTAGGCTTAGGGTACGGCTTAGGGTACGGGTTCGGGGAGGGTTACGGGTACGGCGTAGGGTATGGGTTAGGGTTAGGGTTAGGGTTAGTGTTAGGGTTAGGGCTCGGTTTAGGGTACGGGTTAGGATTAGGGTACTTGTTAGGGTTAGGGTAGGGGTTAGGGTTAGGGTACGCGTTAGGGTTAGGGTAGTTATTAAACCTATCCCACTCTCTAGATACCCCTTAGCACGTAAAGGAATATTATTTGGGGGTCCAGCCATGGAGAAGAGTTTAGACACTAGGATAAGATAAGGAACACACCCATTATAAAGAAATCACATTAGGATTCTCTTTTTAAGCTCTTCCTTAAAACACTAGTGCTTAGGAAATCTATTGGAGGCAGAAGCAGTCAAGGGTAGCCTAGGGTTAGGGTTAGGCTTAGGGTTAGGGTTAGGGTACGGCTTAGGATACGGGTTCGGGTAGGGGTGCGGGTACGGCATAGAGTATGGGTTAGGGTTAGGGTTAGTGTTAGTGATAGGGTTAGGTCTCAGTTTAGGGTACGGGTTAGGATTAGGGTACGTGTTAGGGTTAGGGTAGGGGTTAGGGTTAGGGTACGCGTTAGGGTTAGGGTAGTTATTAAGCCTATCCAACTCTCTAGGTACCCCTTAGCACGTAAAGGAATATTATTTGGGGGTCCAGCCATGGAGAAGAGTTTAGACACTGGGATAAGATAAGGAACACACCCATTATAAAGAAATCACATTAGGATTCTCTTTTTAAGCTGTTCCTTAAAACACTAGTGCTTAGGAAATCTATTGGAGGCAGAAGCAGTCAAGGGTAGCCTAGTGTTAGGTTTAGGCTTAGGGTAAGGTTTAGGGTACGGCTTAGGGTACGGGTTCGGGGAGGGGTGCGGGTACGGCGTAGGGTATGGGTTAGGGTTAGGGTTAGGGTTAGTGTTAGGGTTAGGGCTCGGTTTAGGGTACGGGTTAGGAATAGGGTACGTGTTAGGGTTAGGGTAGGGGTTAGGGTTAGGGTACGTGTTAGGGTTAGGGTAGTTATTAAACCTATCCCACTCTCTAGACACCCCTTAGCACGTAAAGGTATATTATTTGGGGCTCCAGCCATGGAGAAGAATTTAGACACTGGGATAAGATAAGGAACACACCCATTATAAAGAAATCACATTAGGATTCTCTTTTTAAGCTGTTCCTTAAAACACTAGTGCTTAGGAAATCTATTGGAGGCAGAAGCAGTCAAGGGTAGCCTAGGGTTAGGGTTAGGCTTAGGGTTAGGCTTAGGGTACGGCTTAGGATACGGGTTCGGGGAGGGGTGCGGGTACGGCGTAGGGTATGGGTTAGGGTTAGGGTTAGGGTTAGTGTTAGGGTTAGGGCTCGGTTTAGGGTACGGGTTAGGATTAGGGTACGTGTTAGGGTTAGGGTAGGGGTTAGGGTTAGGGTACGCGTTAGGGTTAGGGTAGTTATTAAACCTATCCCACTCTCTAGACACTCCTTAGCACGTAAAGGAACATTATTTGGGGGTCCAGCCATGGAGAAAAGTTTAGACACTGGGATAAGGACCACACCCATTACAAAGAAATCACATTAGGATTCTCTTTTTAAGCTGTTCCTTAAAACACTAGTGCTTAGGAAATCTATTGGAGGCAGAAGGAGTCAAGGGTAGCCTAGGGTTAGGGTTAGGCTTAGGGTTAGGCTTAGGGTACGGCTTAGGGTACGGATTCGGGGAGGGGTGCGTGTACGGCGTAGGGTATGGGTTAGGGTTAGGGTTAGGGTTAGTGATAGGGTTAGGGCTCCGTTTAGGGTACGGGTTAGGATTAGGGTACGTGTTAGGGTTAGGGTAGGGGTTAGGGTTAGGGTACGCGATAGGGTTAGGGTAGTTATTAAACCTATACCACTCTCTAGATACCCCTTAGCACGTAAAGAAATATTATATGGGGGTCCAGCCATGGAGAAGAGTTTAGACACTGGGATAAGATAAGGAACACACCCATTATAAAGAAATCACATTAGGATTCTCTTTTTAAGCTGTTCCTTAAAACACTAGTGCTTAGGAAATCTATTGGAGGCAGAAGCAGTCAAGGGTAGCCTAGGGTTAGGGTTAGGCTTAGGGTTAGGCTTAGGGTATGGCTTAGGGTACGGGTTCGGGGAGGGGTGCGGGTACGGCGTAGGGTATGCGTTAGGGTTAGGGTTAGGGTTAGTGATAGGGTTAGGGCTCGGTTTAGGGTACGGGTTAGGATTAGGGTACCTATTAGGGTTAGGGTAGGGGTTAGGATTAGGGTACGCGTTAGGGTTAGGGTAGTTATTAAACCTATCCCACTCTCTAGATACCCCTTACCACGTAAAGGAATATTATTTGGGGTTCCAGCCATGGAGAAGAGTTTAGACACTGGGATAAGGTAAGGAACACACCCATTATAAAGAAATCACATTAGGATTCTCTTTTTAAGCTGTTCCTTAAAACACTAGTGCTTAGGAAATCTACTGGATGCAGAAGCAGTCAAGGGTAGCCTAGGGTTAGGGTTAGGCTTAGGGTTAGGGTTAGGGTACGGCTTAGGGTACGGGTTCGGTGAGGGGTGCGGGTACGGCATAGGGTATGGGTTAGGGTTAGGGTTAGGGTTAGTGTTAGGGTTAGGGCTCGGTTTAGGGTACGGGTTAGGAATAGGGTACGTGTTAGGGTTAGGGTAGGGGTTAGGGTTAGGGTACGTGTTAGGGTTAGGGTAGTTATTAAACCTATCCCACTCTCTAGACACTCCTTAGCACGTAAAGGTATATTAATTGGGGCTCCAGCTATGGAGAAGAGTCTAGACACTGGGATAAGATAAGGAACACACCCATTATAAAAAATCACATTAGGATTCTCTTTTTAAGCTGTTTCTTAAAACACTAGTGCTTAGGAAATCTATTGGAGGCAGAAGCAGTCAAGGGTAGCCTAGGGTTAGGGTTAGGCTTAGGGTTAGGCTTAGGATACGGCTTAGGGTACGGGTTCGGGGAGGGGTGCGGGTACGGCGTAGGGTATGGGTTAGGGTTAGGGTTAGTGTTAGGGTTAGGGCTCGGTTTAGGGTACGGGTTAGGATTAGGGTACGTGTTAGGGTTAGGGTAGGGGTTAGGGTTAGGGTACGCGTTAGGGTTAGGGTAGTTATTAAACCTATCCCACTCTCTAGATACCCCTTAGCACGTAAAGGAATAATATTTGGGGGTCCAGCCATGGAGAAGAGTTTAGACACTAGGATAAGATAAGGAACACACCCATTATAAAGAAATCACATTAGGATTCTCTTTTTATGCTGTTCCTTAAAACACTAGTGCTTAGGAAATCTATTGGAGGCAGAAGCAGTCAAGGGTAGCCTAGGGTTAGGGTTAGGCTTAGGGTTAGGCTTAGGGTACGGCTTAGGATACGGGTTCGGGGAGGGGTGCGGGTACGGCGTAGGGTATGGGTTAGGGTTAGGGTTAGGGTTAGTGTTAGGGTTAGGGCTCGGTTTAGGGTACGGGTTAGGATTAGGGTACGTGTTAGGGTTAGGGTAGGGGTTAGGGTTAGGGTACGTGTTAGGGTTAGGGTAGTTATTAAACCTATCCCACTCTCTAGACACTCCTTAGCACGTAAAGGAATATTATTTGGGGGTCCAGCCATGGAGAAGAGTTTAGACACTGGGATAAGGACCACACCCATTACAAAGAAATCACATTAGGATTCTCTTTTTAAGCTGTTCCTTAAAACACTAGTGCTTAGGAAATCTATTGGAGGCAGAAGCAGTCAAGGGTAGCCTAGGGTTAGGGTTAGGCTTAGGGTTAGGCTTAGGGTACGGCTTAGGGTACGGGTTCGGGGAGGGGTGCGGGTACGGCATAGGGTATGGGTTAGGGTTAGGGTTAGGGTTAGTGTTAGGGTTAGGGCTCGGTTTAGGGTACGGGTTAGGATTAGGGTACGTGTTAGGGTTAGGGTAGGGGTTAGGGTTAGGGTACGCGTTAGGGTTAGGGTAGTTATTAAACCTATCCCACTCTCTAGACACTCCTTAGCACGTAAAGGAATATTATTTGGGGGTCCAGCCATGGAGAAGAGTTTAGACACTGGGATAAGATAAGGAACACACCCATTACAAAGAAATCACATTAGGATTCTCTTTTTAAGCTGTTCCTTAAAACACTAGTGCTTAGGAAATCTATTGGAGGCAGAAGCAGTCAAGGGTAGCCTAGGGTTAGGGTTAGGCTTAGGGTTAGGCTTAGGGTACGGCTTAGGGTACGGGTTCGGGGAGGGTTTCGGGTACGGCGTAGGGTATGGGTTAGGGTTAGGGTTAGGGTTAGTGTTAGGGTTAGGGCTCGGTTTAGGGTACGGGTTAGGATTAGGGTACTTCTTAGGGTTAGGGTAGGGGTTAGGGTTAGGGTACGCGTTAGGGTTAGGGTAGTTATTAAACCTATCCCACTCTCTAGATACCCCTTAGCACGTAAAGGAATATTATTTGGGGGTCCAGCCATGGAGAAGAGTTTAGACACTAGGATAAGATAAGGAACACACCCATTATAAAGAAATCACATTAGGATTCTCTTTTTAAGCTCTTCCTTAAAACACTAGTGCTTAGGAAATCTATTGGAGGCAGAAGCAGTCAAGGGTAGCCTAGGGTTAGGGTTAGGCTTAGGGTTAGGGTTAGGGTACGGCTTAGGATACGGGTTCGGGTAGGGGTGCGGGTACGGCGTAGAGTATGGGTTAGGGTTAGGGTTAGTGTTAGTGATAGGGTTAGGTCTCGGTTTAGGGTACGGGTTAGGATTAGGGTACGTGTTAGGGTTAGGGTAGGGGTTAGGGTTAGGGTACGCGTTAGGGTTAGGGTAGTTATTAAGCCTATCCAACTCTCTAGGTACCCCTTAGCACGTAAAGGAATATTATTTGGGGGTCCAGCCATGGAGAAGAGTTTAGACACTGGGATAAGATAAGGAACACACCCATTATAAAGAAATCACATTAGGATTCTCTTTTTATGCTGTTCCTTAAAACACTAGTGCTTAGGAAATCTATTGGAGGCAGAAGCAGTCAAGGGTAGCCTAGGGTTAGGGTTAGGCTTAGGGTTAGGCTTAGGGTACGGCTTAGGATACGGGTTCGGGGAGGGGTGCGGGTACGGCGTAGGGTATGGGTTAGGGTTAGGGTTAGGGTTAGTGTTAGGGTTAGGGCTCGGTTTAGGGTACGGGTTAGGATTAGGGTACGTGTTAGGGTTAGGGTAGGGGTTAGGGTTAGGGTACGCGTTAGGGTTAGGGTAGTTATTAAACCTATCCCACTCTCTAGACACTCCTTAGCACGTAAAGGAATATTATTTGGGGGTCCAGCCATGGAGAAGAGTTTAGACACTGGGATAAGATAAGGAACACACCCATTACAAAGAAATCACATTAGGATTCTCTTTTTAAGCTGTTCCTTAAAACACTAGTGCTTAGGAAATCTATTGGAGGCAGAAGCAGTCAAGGGTAGCCTAGGGTTAGGGTTAGGCTTAGGGTTAGGCTTAGAGTACGGCTTAGGGTACGGGTTCGGGGAGGGTTACGGGTACGGCGTAGGGTATGGGTTAGGGTTAGGGTTAGGGTTAGTGTTAGGGTTAGGGCTCGGTTTAGGGTACGGGTTAGGATTAGGGTACTTGTTAGGGTTAGGGTAGGGGTTAGGGTTAGGGTACGCGTTAGGGTTAGGGTAGTTATTAAACCTATCCCACTCTCTAGATACCCCTTAGCACGTAAAGGAATATTATTTGGGGGTCCAGCCATGGAGAAGAGTTTAGACACTAGGATAAGATAAGGAACACACCCATTATAAAGAAATCACATTAGGATTCTCTTTTTAAGCTCTTCCTTAAAACACTAGTGCTTAGGAAATCTATTGGAGGCAGAAGCAGTCAAGGGTAGCCTAGGGTTAGGGTTAGGCTTAGGGTTAGGGTTAGGGTACGGCTTAGGATACGGGTTCGGGTAGGGGTGCGGGTACGGCATAGAGTATGGGTTAGGGTTAGGGTTAGTGTTAGTGATAGGGTTAGGTCTCAGTTTAGGGTACGGGTTAGGATTAGGGTACGTGTTAGGGTTAGGGTAGGGGTTAGGGTTAGGGTACGCGTTAGGGTTAGGGTAGTTATTAAGCCTATCCAACTCTCTAGGTACCCCTTAGCACGTAAAGGAATATTATTTGGGGGTCCAGCCATGGAGAAGAGTTTAGACACTGGGATAAGATAAGGAACACACCCATTATAAAGAAATCACATTAGGATTCTCTTTTTAAGCTGTTCCTTAAAACACTAGTGCTTAGGAAATCTATTGGAGGCAGAAGCAGTCAAGGGTAGCCTAGGGTTAGGGTTAGGCTTAGGGTTAGGCTTAGGGTACGGCTTAGGGTACGGGTTCGGGGAGGGGTGCGGGTACGGCGTAGGGTATGGGTTAGGGTTAGGGTTAGGGTTAGTGTTAGGGTTAGGGCTCGGTTTAGGGTATGGGTTAGGATTAGGGTACGTGTTAGGGTTAGGGTAGGGGTTAGGGTTAGGGTACGCGTTAGGGATAGGGTAGTTATTAAACCTATCCCACTCTCTAGATACCCCTTAGCACGTAAAGGAATATTATTTGGGGGTCCAGCCATGGAGAAGAGTTTAGACACTAGGATAAGATACTGAACACACCCATTATAAAGAAATCACATTAGGATTCTCTTTTTAAGCTGTTCCTTAAAACACTAGTGCTTAGGAAATCTATTGGAGGCAGAAGCAGTCAAGGGTAGCCTAGGGTTAGGGTTAGGCTTAGGGTTAGTGTTAGGGTACGGCTTAGGGTACGGATTCGGGGAGGGGTGCGGGTACGGCGTAGGGTATGGGTTAGGGTTAGGGTTAGGGTTAGTGTTAGGGTTAGGGCTCGGTTTAGGTTACGGGTTAGGATTAGGGTACGTGTTAGGGTTAGGGTAGGGGTTAGGGTTAGGGTACGCGTTAGGGTTAGGGTAGTTATTAAACCTATCCCACTCTCTAGATACCCCTTAGCACATAAAGGAATATTATTTGGGGGTCCAGCCATGGAGAAGAGTTTAGACACTAGGATAAGATACGGAACACACCCATTATAAAGAAATCACATTAGGATTCTCTTTTTAAGCTGTTCCTTAAAACACTAGTGCTTAGGAAATCTATTGGAGGCAGAAGCATTCAAGGGTAGCCTAGGGTTAGGGTTAGGCTTAGGGTTAGGCTTAGGGTACGGCTTAGGATACGGGTTCGGGGAGGGGTGCGGTTACGGCGTAGGGTATGGGTTATGGTTAGGGTTAGGGTTAGTGTTAGGGTTAGGGCTCGGTTTAGGGTACGGGTTAGGATTAGGGTACGTGTTAGGGTTAGGGTAGGGGTTAGGGTTAGGGTACGTGTTAGGGTTAGGGTAGTTATTAAACCTATCCCACTCTCTAGACACTCCTTAGCACGTAAAGGAATATTATTTGGGGGTCCAGCCATGGAGAAAAGTTTAGACACTGGGATAAGGACCACACCCATTACAAAGAAATCACATTAGGATTCTCTTTTTAAGCTGTTCCTTAAAACACTAGTGCTTAGGAAATCTATTGGAGGCAGAAGCAGTCAAGGGTAGCCTAGGGTTAGGGTTAGGCTTAGGGTTAGGCTTAGGGTACGGCTTAGGGTACGAATTCGGGGAGGGGTGCGTGTACGGCGTAGGGTATGGGTTAGGGTTAGGGTTAGGGTTAGTGATAGGGTTAGGGCTCCGTTTAGGGTACGGGTTAGGATTAGGGTACGTGTTAGGGTTAGGGTAGGGGTTAGGGTTAGGGTACGCGATAGGGTTAGGGTAGTTATTAAACCTATCCCACTCTCTAGATACCCCTTAGCACGTAAAGAAATATTATATGGGGGTCCAGCCATGGAGAAGAGTTTAGACACTGGGATAAGATAAGGAACACACCCATTATAAAGAAATCACATTAGGATTCTCTTTTTAAGCTCTTCCTTAAAACACTAGTGCTTAGGAAATCTACTGGATGCAGAAGCAGTCAAGGGTAGCCTAGGGTTAGGGTTAGGCTTAGGGTTAGGGTTAGGGTACGGCTTAGGGTACGGGTTTGGTGAGGGGTGCGGGTACGGCATAGGGTATGGGTTAGGGTTAGGGTTAGGGTTAGTGTTAGGGTTAGGGCTCGGTTTAGGGTACGGGTTAGGAATAGGGTACGTGTTAGGGTTAGGGTAGGGGTTAGGGTTAGGGTACGTGTTAGGGTTAGGGTAGTTATTAAACCTATCCCACTCTCTAGACACTCCTTAGCACGTAAAGGTATATTATTTGGGGCTCCAGCTATGGAGAAGAGTCTAGACACTGGGATAAGATAAGGAACACACCCATTATAAAGAAATCACATTAGGATTCTCTTTTTAAGCTGTTCCTTAAAACACTAGTGCTTAGGAAATCTATTGGAGGCAGAAGCAGTCAAGGGTAGCCTAGGGTTAGGGTTAGGGTTAGGGTTAGTGTTAGGGTTAGGGCTCGGTTTAGGGTACGGGTTAGGATTAGGGTACTTGTTAGGGTTAGGGTAGGGGTTAGGGTTAGGGTACGCGTTAGGGTTAGGGTAGTTATTAAACCTATCCCACTCTCTAGATACCCCTTAGCACGTAAAGGAATATTATTTGGGGCTCCAGCCATGGAGAAGAGTTTAGACACTAGGATAAGATAAGGAACACACCCATTATAAAGAAATCACATTAGGATTCTCTTTTTAAGCTCTTCCTTAAAACACTAGTGCTTAGGAAATCTATTGGAGGCAGAAGCAGTCAAGGGTAGCCTAGGGTTAGGGTTAGGCTTAGGGTTAGGGTTAGGGTACGGCTTAGGATACGGGTTCGGGTAGGGGTGCGGGTACGGCGTAGAGTATGGGTTAGGGTTAGGGTTAGTGTTAGTGATAGGGTTAGGTCTCGGTTTAGGGTACGGGTTAGGATTAGGGTACGTGTTAGGGTTAGGGTAGGGGTTAGGGTTAGGGTACGCGTTAGGGTTAGGGTAGTTATTAAGCCTATCCAACTCTCTAGGTACCCCTTAGCACGTAAAGGAATATTATTTGGGGGTCCAGCCATGGAGAAGAGTTTAGACACTGGGATAAGATAAGGAACACACCCATTATAAAGAAATCACATTAGGATTCTCTTTTTATGCTGTTCCTTAAAACACTAGTGCTTAGGAAATCTATTGGAGGCAGAAGCAGTCAAGGGTAGCCTAGGGTTAGGGTTAGGCTTAGGGTTAGGCTTAGGGTACGGCTTAGGATACGGGTTCGGGGAGGGGTGCGGGTACGGCGTAGGGTATGGGTTAGGGTTAGGGTTAGGGTTAGTGTTAGGGTTAGGGCTCGGTTTAGGGTACGGGTTAGGATTAGGGTACGTGTTAGGGTTAGGGTAGGGGTTAGGGTTAGGGTACGTGTTAGGGTTAGGGTAGTTATTAAACCTATCCCACTCTCTAGACACTGCTTAGCACGTAAAGGAATATTATTTGGGGGTCCAGCCATGGAGAAGAGTTTAGACACTGGGATAAGATAAGGAACACACCCATTACAAAGAAATCACATTAGGATTCTCTTTTTAAGCTGTTCCTTAAAACACTAGTGCTTAGGAAATCTATTGGAGGCAGAAGCAGTCAAGGGTAGCCTAGGGTTAGGGTTAGGCTTAGGGTTAGGCTTAGGGTACGGCTTAGGGTACGGGTTCGGGGAGGCTTTCGGGTACGGCGTAGGGTATGGGTTAGGGTTAGGGTTAGGGTTAGTGTTAGGGTTAGGGCTCGGTTTAGGGTACGGGTTAGGATTAGGGTACTTGTTAGGGTTAGGGTAGGGGTTAGGGTTAGGGTACGCGTTAGGGTTAGGGTAGTTATTAAACCTATCCCACTCTCTAGATACCCCTTAGCACGTAAAGGAATATTATTTGGGGGTCCAGCCATGGAGAAGAGTTTAGACAGTAGGATAAGATAAGGAACACACCCATTATAAAGAAATCACATTAGGATTCTCTTTTTAAGCTCTTCCTTAAAACACTAGTGCTTAGGAAATCTATTGGAGGCAGAAGCAGTCAAGGGTAGCCTAGGGTTAGGGTTAGGCTTAGGGTTAGGGTTAGGGTACGGCTTAGGATACGGGTTCGGGTAGGGGTGCGGGTACGGCGTAGAGTATGGGTTAGGGTTAGGGTTAGTGTTAGTGATAGGGTTAGGTCTCGGTTTAGGGTACGGGTTAGGATTAGGGTACGTGTTAGGGTTAGGGTAGGGGTTAGGGTTAGGGTACGTGTTAGGGTTAGGGTAGTTATTAAACCTATCCCACTCTCTAGACACCCCTTAGCACGTAAAGGTATATTATTTGGGGCTCCAGCCATGGAGAAGAATTTAGACCCTGGGATAAGATAAGGAACACACCCATTATAAAGAAATCACATTAGGATTCTCTTTTTAAGCTGTTCCTTAAAACACTAGTGCTTAGGAAATCTATTGGAGGCAGAAGCAGTCAAGGGTAGCCTAGGGTTAGGGTTAGGCTTAGGGTTAGGCTTAGGGTACGGCTTAGGGTACGGGTTCGGGGAGGGGTGCGGGTACGGCGTAGGGTATGGGTTAGGGTTAGGGTTAGGGTTAGTGTTAGGGTTAGGGCTCGGTTTAGGGTATGGGTTAGGATTAGGGTACGTGTTAGGGTTAGGGTAGGGGTTAGGGTTAGGGTACGCGTTAGGGATAGGGTAGTTATTAAACCTATCCCACTCTCTAGATACCCCTTAGCACGTAAAGGAATATTATTTGGGGGTCCAGCCATGGAGAAGAGTTTAGACACTAGGATAAGATACGGAACACACCCATTATAAAGAAATCACATTAGGATTCTCTTTTTAAGCTGTTCCTTAAAACACTAGTGCTTAGGAAATCTATTGGAGGCAGAAGCATTCAAGGGTAGCCTAGGGTTAGGGTTAGGCTTAGGGTTAGTGTTAGGGTACGGCTTAGGGTACGGATTCGGGGAGGGGTGCGGGTACGGCGTAGGGTATGGGTTAGGGTTAGGGTTAGGGTTAGTGTTAGGGTTAGGGCTCGGTTTAGGTTACGGGTTAGGATTAGGTTACGTGTTAGGGTTAGGGTACGCGTTAGGGTTAGGGTAGTTATTAAACCTATCCCACTCTCTAGATACCCCTTAGCACGTAAAGGAATATTATTTGGGGGTCCAGCCATGGAGAAGAGTTTAGACACTAGGATAAGATACGGAACACACCCATTATAAAGAAATCACATTAGGATTCTCTTTTTAAGCTGTTCCTTAAAACACTAGTGCTTAGGAAATCTATTGGAGGCAGAAGCATTCAAGGGTAGCCTAGGGTTAGGGTTAGGCTTAGGGTTAGGCTTAGGGTACGGCTTAGGATACGGGTTCGGGGAGGGGTGCGGGTACGGCGTAGGGTATGGGTTAGGGTTAGGGTTAGGGTTAGTGTTAGGGTTAGGGCTCGGTTTAGGGTACGGGTTAGGATTAGGGTACGTTTTAGGGTTAGGGTAGGGGTTAGGGTTAGGGTACGTGTTAGGGTTAGGGTAGTTATTAAACCTATCCCACTCTCTAGACACTCCTTAGCACGTAAAGGTATATTATTTGGGGCTCCAGCTATGGAGAAGAGTCTAGACACTGGGATAAGATAAGGAACACACCCATTATAAAAAATCACATTAGGATTCTCTTTTTAAGCTGTTCCTTAAAACACTAGTGCTTAGGAAATCTATTGGAGGCAGAAGCAGTCAAGGGTAGCCTAGGGTTAGGGTTAGGCTTAGGGTTAGGCTTAGGGTATGGCTTAGGGTACGGGTTCGGGGAGGGGTGCGGGTACGGCGTAGGGTATGCGTTAGGGTTAGGGTTAGGGTTAGTGATAGGGTTAGGGCTCGGTTTAGGGTACGGGTTAGGATTAGGGTACGTGTTAGGGTTAGGGTAGGGGTTAGGATTAGGGTACGCGTTAGGGTTAGGGTAGTTATTAAACCTATCCCACTCTCTAGATACCCCTTAGCACGTAAAGGAATATTATTTGGGGTTCCAGCCATGGAGAAGAGTTTAGACACTGGGATAAGGTAAGGAACACACCCATTATAAAGAAATCACATTAGGATTCTCTTTTTAAGCTGTTCCTTAAAACACTAGTGCTTAGGAAATCTACTGGATGCAGAAGCAGTCAAGGGTAGCCTAGGGTTAGGGTTAGGCTTAGGGTTAGGGTTAGGGTACGGCTTAGGGTACGGGTTCGGTGAGGGGTGCGGGTACGGCATAGGGTATGGGTTAGGGTTAGGGTTAGGGTTAGTGTTAGGGTTAGGGCTCGGTTTAGGGTACGGGTTAGGAATAGGGTACGTGTTAGGGTTAGGGTAGGGGTTAGGGTTAGGGTACGCGTTAGGGTTAGGGTAGTTATTAAACCTATCCCACTCTCTAGATACCCCTTAGCACGTAAAGGAATATTATTTGGGGGTCCAGCCATGGAGAAGAGTTTAGACACTAGGATAAGATACGGAACACACCCATTATAAAGAAATCACATTAGGATTCTCTTTTTAAGCTGTTCCTTAAAACACTAGTGCTTAGGAAATCTATTGGAGGCAGAAGCATTCAAGGGTAGCCTAGGGTTAGGGTTAGGCTTAGGGTTAGTGTTAGGGTACGGCTTAGGGTACGGATTCGGGGAAGGGTGCGTGTACGGCGTAGGGTATGGGTTAGGGTTAGGGTTAGGGTTAGTGATAGGGTTAGGGCTCGGTTTAGGGTACGGGTTAGGATTAGGGTACGTGTTAGGGTTAGGGTAGGGTTTAGGGTTAGGGTACGCGTTAGGGTTAGGGTAGTTATTAAACCTATCCCACTCTCTAGATACCCCTTAGCACGTAAAGGAATATTATTTGGGGGTCCAGCCATGGAGAAGATTTTAGACACTGGGATAAGATAAGGAACACACCCATTATAAAGAAATCACATTAGGATTCTCTTTTTAAGCTGTTTGTTAAAACACTAGTGCTTAGGAAATCTATTGGAGGCAGAAGCAGTCAAGGGTAGCCTAGGGTTAGGGTTAGGCTTAGGGTTAGGCTTAGGATACGGCTTAGGGTACGGGTTCGGGGAGGGGTGCGGGTACGGCGTAGGGTATGGGTTAGGGTTAGGGTTAGTGTTAGGGTTAGGGCTCGGTTTAGGGTACGGGTTAGGATTAGGGTACGTGTTAGGGTTAGGGTAGGGGTTAGGGTTAGGGTACGCGTTAGGGTTAGGGTAGTTATTAAACCTATCCCACTCTCTAGATACCCCTTAGCACGTAAAGGAATAATATTTGGGGGTCCAGCCATGGAGAAGAGTTTAGACACTAGGATAAGATAAGGAACACACCCATTATAAAGAAATCACATTAGGATTCTCTTTTTATGCTGTTCCTTAAAACACTAGTGCTTAGGAAATCTATTGGAGGCAGAAGCAGTCAAGGGTAGCCTAGGGTTAGGGTTAGGCTTAGGGTTAGGCTTAGGGTACGGCTTAGGATACGGGTTCGGGGAGGGGTGCGGGTACGGCGTAGGGTATGGGTTAGGGTTAGGGTTAGGGTTAGTGTTAGGGTTAGGGCTCGGTTTAGGGTACGGGTTAGGATTAGGGTACGTGTTAGGGTTAGGGTAGGGGTTAGGGTTAGGGTACGTGTTAGGGTTAGGGTAGTTATTAAACCTATCCCACTCTCTAGACACTCCTTAGCACGTAAAGGAATATTATTTGGGGGTCCAGCCATGGAGAAGAGTTTAGACACTGGGATAAGGACCACACCCATTACAAAGAAATCACATTAGGATTCTCTTTTTAAGCTGTTCCTTAAAACACTAGTGCTTAGGAAATCTATTGGAGGCAGAAGCAGTCAAGGGTAGCCTAGGGTTAGGGTTAGGCTTAGGGTTAGGCTTAGGGTACGGCTTAGGGTACGGATTCGGGGAGGGGTGCGTGTACGGCGTAGGGTATGGGTTAGGGTTAGGGTTAGGGTTAGTGATAGGGTTAGGGCTCCGTTTAGGGTACGGGTTAGGATTAGGGTACGTGTTAGGGTTAGGGTAGGGGTTAGGGTTAGGGTACGCGATAGGGTTAGGGTAGTTATTAAACCTATCCCACTCTCTAGATACCCCTTAGCACGTAAAGAAATATTATATGGGGGTCCAGCCATGGAGAAGAGTTTAGACACTGGGATAAGATAAGGAACACACCCATTATAAAGAAATCACATTAGGATTCTCTTTTTAAGCTCTTCCTTAAAACACTAGTGCTTAGGAAATCTACTGGATGCAGAAGCAGTCAAGGGTAGCCTAGGGTTAGGGTTAGGCTTAGGGTTAGGGTTAGGGTACGGCTTAGGGTACGGGTTTGGTGAGGGGTGCGGGTACGGCATAGGGTATGGGTTAGGGTTAGGGTTAGGGTTAGTGATAGGGTTAGGGCTCGGTTTAGGGTACGGGTTAGGATTAGGGTACGTGTTAGGGTTAGGGTAGGGGTTAGGATTAGGGTACGTGTTAGGGTTAGGGTAGTTATTAAACCTATCCCACTCTCTAGACACTCCTTAGCACGTAAAGGAATATTATTTGGGGGTCCAGCCATGGAGAAAAGTTTAGACACTGGGATAAGGACCACACCCATTACAAAGAAATCACATTAGGATTCTCTTTTTAAGCTGTTCCTTAAAACACTAGTGCTTAGGAAATCTATTGGAGGCAGAAGCAGTCAAGGGTAGCCTAGGGTTAGGGTTAGGCTTAGGGTTAGGCTTAGGGTACGGCTTAGGGTACGAATTCGGGGAGGGGTGCGTGTACGGCGTAGGGTATGGGTTAGGGTTAGGGTTAGGGTTAGTGATAGGGTTAGGGCTCCGTTTAGGGTACGGGTTAGGATTAGGGTACGTGTTAGGGTTAGGGTAGGGGTTAGGGTTAGGGTACGCGATAGGGTTAGGGTAGTTATTAAACCTATCCCACTCTCTAGATACCCCTTAGCACGTAAAGAAATATTATATGGGGGTCCAGCCATGGAGAAGAGTTTAGACACTGGGATAAGATAAGGAACACACCCATTATAAAGAAATCACATTAGGATTCTCTTTTTAAGCTCTTCCTTAAAACACTAGTGCTTAGGAAATCTACTGGATGCAGAAGCAGTCAAGGGTAGCCTAGGGTTAGGGTTAGGCTTAGGGTTAGGGTTAGGGTACGGCTTAGGGTACGGGTTTGGTGAGGGGTGCGGGTACGGCATAGGGTATGGGTTAGGGTTAGGGTTAGGGTTAGTGTTAGGGTTAGGGCTCGGTTTAGGGTACGGGTTAGGAATAGGGTACGTGTTAGGGTTAGGGTAGGGGTTAGGGTTAGGGTACGTGTTAGGGTTAGGGTAGTTATTAAACCTATCCCACTCTCTAGACACTCCTTAGCACGTAAAGGTATATTATTTGGGGCTCCAGCTATGGAGAAGAGTCTAGACACTGGGATAAGATAAGGAACACACCCATTATAAAGAAATCACATTAGGATTCTCTTTTTAAGCTGTTCCTTAAAACACTAGTGCTTAGGAAATCTATTGGAGGCAGAAGCAGTCAAGGGTAGCCTAGGGTTAGGGTTAGGGTTAGGGTTAGTGTTAGGGTTAGGGCTCGGTTTAGGGTACGGGTTAGGATTAGGGTACTTGTTAGGGTTAGGGTAGGGGTTAGGGTTAGGGTACGCGTTAGGGTTAGGGTAGTTATTAAACCTATCCCACTCTCTAGATACCCCTTAGCACGTAAAGGAATATTATTTGGGGCTCCAGCCATGGAGAAGAGTTTAGACACTAGGATAAGATAAGGAACACACCCATTATAAAGAAATCACATTAGGATTCTCTTTTTAAGCTCTTCCTTAAAACACTAGTGCTTAGGAAATCTATTGGAGGCAGAAGCAGTCAAGGGTAGCCTAGGGTTAGGGTTAGGCTTAGGGTTAGGGTTAGGGTACGGCTTAGGATACGGGTTCGGGTAGGGGTGCGGGTACGGCGTAGAGTATGGGTTAGGGTTAGGGTTAGTGTTAGTGATAGGGTTAGGTCTCGGTTTAGGGTACGGGTTAGGATTAGGGTACGTGTTAGGGTTAGGGTAGGGGTTAGGGTTAGGGTACGCGTTAGGGTTAGGGTAGTTATTAAGCCTATCCAACTCTCTAGGTACCCCTTAGCACGTAAAGGAATATTATTTGGGGGTCCAGCCATGGAGAAGAGTTTAGACACTGGGATAAGATAAGGAACACACCCATTATAAAGAAATCACATTAGGATTCTCTTTTTATGCTGTTCCTTAAAACACTAGTGCTTAGGAAATCTATTGGAGGCAGAAGCAGTCAAGGGTAGCCTAGGGTTAGGGTTAGGCTTAGGGTTAGGCTTAGGGTACGGCTTAGGATACGGGTTCGGGGAGGGGTGCGGGTACGGCGTAGGGTATGGGTTAGGGTTAGGGTTAGGGTTAGTGTTAGGGTTAGGGCTCGGTTTAGGGTACGGGTTAGGATTAGGGTACGTGTTAGGGTTAGGGTAGGGGTTAGGGTTAGGGTACGTGTTAGGGTTAGGGTAGTTATTAAACCTATCCCACTCTCTAGACACTGCTTAGCACGTAAAGGAATATTATTTGGGGGTCCAGCCATGGAGAAGAGTTTAGACACTGGGATAAGATAAGGAACACACCCATTACAAAGAAATCACATTAGGATTCTCTTTTTAAGCTGTTCCTTAAAACACTAGTGCTTAGGAAATCTATTGGAGGCAGAAGCAGTCAAGGGTAGCCTAGGGTTAGGGTTAGGCTTAGGGTTAGGCTTAGGGTACGGCTTAGGGTACGGGTTCGGGGAGGCTTTCGGGTACGGCGTAGGGTATGGGTTAGGGTTAGGGTTAGGGTTAGTGTTAGGGTTAGGGCTCGGTTTAGGGTACGGGTTAGGATTAGGGTACTTGTTAGGGTTAGGGTAGGGGTTAGGGTTAGGGTACGCGTTAGGGTTAGGGTAGTTATTAAACCTATCCCACTCTCTAGATACCCCTTAGCACGTAAAGGAATATTATTTGGGGGTCCAGCCATGGAGAAGAGTTTAGACAGTAGGATAAGATAAGGAACACACCCATTATAAAGAAATCACATTAGGATTCTCTTTTTAAGCTCTTCCTTAAAACACTAGTGCTTAGGAAATCTATTGGAGGCAGAAGCAGTCAAGGGTAGCCTAGGGTTAGGGTTAGGCTTAGGGTTAGGGTTAGGGTACGGCTTAGGATACGGGTTCGGGTAGGGGTGCGGGTACGGCGTAGAGTATGGGTTAGGGTTAGGGTTAGTGTTAGTGATAGGGTTAGGTCTCGGTTTAGGGTACGGGTTAGGATTAGGGTACGTGTTAGGGTTAGGGTAGGGGTTAGGGTTAGGGTACGTGTTAGGGTTAGGGTAGTTATTAAACCTATCCCACTCTCTAGACACCCCTTAGCACGTAAAGGTATATTATTTGGGGCTCCAGCCATGGAGAAGAATTTAGACCCTGGGATAAGATAAGGAACACACCCATTATAAAGAAATCACATTAGGATTCTCTTTTTAAGCTGTTCCTTAAAACACTAGTGCTTAGGAAATCTATTGGAGGCAGAAGCAGTCAAGGGTAGCCTAGGGTTAGGGTTAGGCTTAGGGTTAGGCTTAGGGTACGGCTTAGGGTACGGGTTCGGGGAGGGGTGCGGGTACGGCGTAGGGTATGGGTTAGGGTTAGGGTTAGGGTTAGTGTTAGGGTTAGGGCTCGGTTTAGGGTATGGGTTAGGATTAGGGTACGTGTTAGGGTTAGGGTAGGGGTTAGGGTTAGGGTACGCGTTAGGGATAGGGTAGTTATTAAACCTATCCCACTCTCTAGATACCCCTTAGCACGTAAAGGAATATTATTTGGGGGTCCAGCCATGGAGAAGAGTTTAGACACTAGGATAAGATACGGAACACACCCATTATAAAGAAATCACATTAGGATTCTCTTTTTAAGCTGTTCCTTAAAACACTAGTGCTTAGGAAATCTATTGGAGGCAGAAGCATTCAAGGGTAGCCTAGGGTTAGGGTTAGGCTTAGGGTTAGTGTTAGGGTACGGCTTAGGGTACGGATTCGGGGAGGGGTGCGGGTACGGCGTAGGGTATGGGTTAGGGTTAGGGTTAGGGTTAGTGTTAGGGTTAGGGCTCGGTTTAGGTTACGGGTTAGGATTAGGTTACGTGTTAGGGTTAGGGTACGCGTTAGGGTTAGGGTAGTTATTAAACCTATCCCACTCTCTAGATACCCCTTAGCACGTAAAGGAATATTATTTGGGGGTCCAGCCATGGAGAAGAGTTTAGACACTAGGATAAGATACGGAACACACCCATTATAAAGAAATCACATTAGGATTCTCTTTTTAAGCTGTTCCTTAAAACACTAGTGCTTAGGAAATCTATTGGAGGCAGAAGCATTCAAGGGTAGCCTAGGGTTAGGGTTAGGCTTAGGGTTAGGCTTAGGGTACGGCTTAGGATACGGGTTCGGGGAGGGGTGCGGGTACGGCGTAGGGTATGGGTTAGGGTTAGGGTTAGGGTTAGTGTTAGGGTTAGGGCTCGGTTTAGGGTACGGGTTAGGATTAGGGTACGTGTTAGGGTTAGGGTAGGGGTTAGGGTTAGGGTACGTGTTAGGGTTAGGGTAGTTATTAAACCTATCCCACTCTCTAGACACTCCTTAGCACGTAAAGGTATATTATTTGGGGCTCCAGCTATGGAGAAGAGTCTAGACACTGGGATAAGATAAGGAACACACCCATTATAAAAAATCACATTAGGATTCTCTTTTTAAGCTGTTCCTTAAAACACTAGTGCTTAGGAAATCTATTGGAGGCAGAAGCAGTCAAGGGTAGCCTAGGGTTAGGGTTAGGCTTAGGGTTAGGCTTAGGGTATGGCTTAGGGTACGGGTTCGGGGAGGGGTGCGGGTACGGCGTAGGGTATGCGTTAGGGTTAGGGTTAGGGTTAGTGATAGGGTTAGGGCTCGGTTTAGGGTACGGGTTAGGATTAGGGTACGTGTTAGGGTTAGGGTAGGGGTTAGGATTAGGGTACGCGTTAGGGTTAGGGTAGTTATTAAACCTATCCCACTCTCTAGATACCCCTTAGCACGTAAAGGAATATTATTTGGGGTTCCAGCCATGGAGAAGAGTTTAGACACTGGGATAAGGTAAGGAACACACCCATTATAAAGAAATCACATTAGGATTCTCTTTTTAAGCTGTTCCTTAAAACACTAGTGCTTAGGAAATCTACTGGATGCAGAAGCAGTCAAGGGTAGCCTAGGGTTAGGGTTAGGCTTAGGGTTAGGGTTAGGGTACGGCTTAGGGTACGGGTTCGGTGAGGGGTGCGGGTACGGCATAGGGTATGGGTTAGGGTTAGGGTTAGGGTTAGTGTTAGGGTTAGGGCTCGGTTTAGGGTACGGGTTAGGAATAGGGTACGTGTTAGGGTTAGGGTAGGGGTTAGGGTTAGGGTACGCGTTAGGGTTAGGGTAGTTATTAAACCTATCCCACTCTCTAGATACCCCTTAGCACGTAAAGGAATATTATTTGGGGGTCCAGCCATGGAGAAGAGTTTAGACACTAGGATAAGATACGGAACACACCCATTATAAAGAAATCACATTAGGATTCTCTTTTTAAGCTGTTCCTTAAAACACTAGTGCTTAGGAAATCTATTGGAGGCAGAAGCATTCAAGGGTAGCCTAGGGTTAGGGTTAGGCTTAGGGTTAGTGTTAGGGTACGGCTTAGGGTACGGATTCGGGGAAGGGTGCGTGTACGGCGTAGGGTATGGGTTAGGGTTAGGGTTAGGGTTAGTGATAGGGTTAGGGCTCGGTTTAGGGTACGGGTTAGGATTAGGGTACGTGTTAGGGTTAGGGTAGGGTTTAGGGTTAGGGTACGCGTTAGGGTTAGGGTAGTTATTAAACCTATCCCACTCTCTAGATACCCCTTAGCACGTAAAGGAATATTATTTGGGGGTCCAGCCATGGAGAAGATTTTAGACACTGGGATAAGATAAGGAACACACCCATTATAAAGAAATCACATTAGGATTCTCTTTTTAAGCTGTTTGTTAAAACACTAGTGCTTAGGAAATCTATTGGAGGCAGAAGCAGTCAAGGGTAGCCTAGGGTTAGGGTTAGGCTTAGGGTTAGGCTTAGGATACGGCTTAGGGTACGGGTTCGGGGAGGGGTGCGGGTACGGCGTAGGGTATGGGTTAGGGTTAGGGTTAGTGTTAGGGTTAGGGCTCGGTTTAGGGTACGGGTTAGGATTAGGGTACGTGTTAGGGTTAGGGTAGGGGTTAGGGTTAGGGTACGCGTTAGGGTTAGGGTAGTTATTAAACCTATCCCACTCTCTAGATACCCCTTAGCACGTAAAGGAATAATATTTGGGGGTCCAGCCATGGAGAAGAGTTTAGACACTAGGATAAGATAAGGAACACACCCATTATAAAGAAATCACATTAGGATTCTCTTTTTATGCTGTTCCTTAAAACACTAGTGCTTAGGAAATCTATTGGAGGCAGAAGCAGTCAAGGGTAGCCTAGGGTTAGGGTTAGGCTTAGGGTTAGGCTTAGGGTACGGCTTAGGATACGGGTTCGGGGAGGGGTGCGGGTACGGCGTAGGGTATGGGTTAGGGTTAGGGTTAGGGTTAGTGTTAGGGTTAGGGCTCGGTTTAGGGTACGGGTTAGGATTAGGGTACGTGTTAGGGTTAGGGTAGGGGTTAGGGTTAGGGTACGTGTTAGGGTTAGGGTAGTTATTAAACCTATCCCACTCTCTAGACACTCCTTAGCACGTAAAGGAATATTATTTGGGGGTCCAGCCATGGAGAAGAGTTTAGACACTGGGATAAGGACCACACCCATTACAAAGAAATCACATTAGGATTCTCTTTTTAAGCTGTTCCTTAAAACACTAGTGCTTAGGAAATCTATTGGAGGCAGAAGCAGTCAAGGGTAGCCTAGGGTTAGGGTTAGGCTTAGGGTTAGGCTTAGGGTACGGCTTAGGGTACGGATTCGGGGAGGGGTGCGTGTACGGCGTAGGGTATGGGTTAGGGTTAGGGTTAGGGTTAGTGATAGGGTTAGGGCTCCGTTTAGGGTACGGGTTAGGATTAGGGTACGTGTTAGGGTTAGGGTAGGGGTTAGGGTTAGGGTACGCGATAGGGTTAGGGTAGTTATTAAACCTATCCCACTCTCTAGATACCCCTTAGCACGTAAAGAAATATTATATGGGGGTCCAGCCATGGAGAAGAGTTTAGACACTGGGATAAGATAAGGAACACACCCATTATAAAGAAATCACATTAGGATTCTCTTTTTAAGCTCTTCCTTAAAACACTAGTGCTTAGGAAATCTACTGGATGCAGAAGCAGTCAAGGGTAGCCTAGGGTTAGGGTTAGGCTTAGGGTTAGGGTTAGGGTACGGCTTAGGGTACGGGTTTGGTGAGGGGTGCGGGTACGGCATAGGGTATGGGTTAGGGTTAGGGTTAGGGTTAGTGTTAGGGTTAGGGCTCGGTTTAGGGTACGGGTTAGGAATAGGGTACGTGTTAGGGTTAGGGTAGGGGTTAGGGTTAGGGTACGTGTTAGGGTTAGGGTAGTTATTAAACCTATCCCACTCTCTAGACACTCCTTAGCACGTAAAGGTATATTATTTGGGGCTCCAGCTATGGAGAAGAGTCTAGACACTGGGATAAGATAAGGAACACACCCATTATAAAGAAATCACATTAGGATTCTCTTTTTAAGCTGTTCCTTAAAACACTAGTGCTTAGGAAATCTATTGGAGGCAGAAGCAGTCAAGGGTAGCCTAGGGTTAGGGTTAGGCTTAGGGTTAGGCTTAGGGTATGGCTTAGGGTACGGGTTCGGGGAGGGGTGCGGGTACGGCGTAGGGTATGCGTTAGGGTTAGGGTTAGGGTTAGTGATAGGGTTAGGGCTCGGTTTAGGGTACGGGTTAGGATTAGGGTACGTGTTAGGGTTAGGGTAGGGGTTAGGATTAGGGTACGCGTTAGGGTTAGGGTAGTTATTAAACCTATCCCACTCTCTAGATACCCCTTAGCACGTAAAGGAATATTATTTGGGGTTCCAGCCATGGAGAAGAGTTTAGACACTGGGATAAGGTAAGGAACACACCCATTATAAAGAAATCACATTAGGATTCTCTTTTTAAGCTGTTCCTTAAAACACTAGTGCTTAGGAAATCTACTGGATGCAGAAGCAGTCAAGGGTAGCCTAGGGTTAGGGTTAGGCTTAGGGTTAGGGTTAGGGTACGGCTTAGGGTACGGGTTCGGTGAGGGGTGCGGGTACGGCATAGGGTATGGGTTAGGGTTAGGGTTAGGGTTAGTGTTAGGGTTAGGGCTCGGTTTAGGGTACGGGTTAGGAATAGGGTACGTGTTAGGGTTAGGGTAGGGGTTAGGGTTAGGGTACGCGTTAGGGTTAGGGTAGTTATTAAACCTATCCCACTCTCTAGATACCCCTTAGCACGTAAAGGAATATTATTTGGGGGTCCAGCCATGGAGAAGAGTTTAGACACTAGGATAAGATACGGAACACACCCATTATAAAGAAATCACATTAGGATTCTCTTTTTAAGCTGTTCCTTAAAACACTAGTGCTTAGGAAATCTATTGGAGGCAGAAGCATTCAAGGGTAGCCTAGGGTTAGGGTTAGGCTTAGGGTTAGTGTTAGGGTACGGCTTAGGGTACGGATTCGGGGAAGGGTGCGTGTACGGCGTAGGGTATGGGTTAGGGTTAGGGTTAGGGTTAGTGATAGGGTTAGGGCTCGGTTTAGGGTACGGGTTAGGATTAGGGTACGTGTTAGGGTTAGGGTAGGGTTTAGGGTTAGGGTACGCGTTAGGGTTAGGGTAGTTATTAAACCTATCCCACTCTCTAGATACCCCTTAGCACGTAAAGGAATATTATTTGGGGGTCCAGCCATGGAGAAGATTTTAGACACTGGGATAAGATAAGGAACACACCCATTATAAAGAAATCACATTAGGATTCTCTTTTTAAGCTGTTTCTTAAAACACTAGTGCTTAGGAAATCTATTGGAGGCAGAAGCAGTCAAGGGTAGCCTAGGGTTAGGGTTAGGCTTAGGGTTAGGCTTAGGATACGGCTTAGGGTACGGGTTCGGGGAGGGGTGCGGGTACGGCGTAGGGTATGGGTTAGGGTTAGGGTTAGGGTTAGTGTTAGGGTTAGGGCTCGGTTTAGGGTACGGGTTAGGATTAGGGTACGTGTTAGGGTTAGGGTAGGGGTTAGGGTTAGGGTACGCGTTAGGGTTAGGGTAGTTATTAAACCTATCCCACTCTCTAGATACCCCTTAGCACGTAAAGGAATAATATTTGGGGGTCCAGCCATGGAGAAGAGTTTAGACACTAGGATAAGATAAGGAACACACCCATTATAAAGAAATCACATTAGGATTCTCTTTTTATGCTGTTCCTTAAAACACTAGTGCTTAGGAAATCTATTGGAGGCAGAAGCAGTCAAGGGTAGCCTAGGGTTAGGGTTAGGCTTAGGGTTAGGCTTAGGGTACGGCTTAGGATACGGGTTCGGGGAGGGGTGCGGGTACGGCGTAGGGTATGGGTTAGGGTTAGGGTTAGGGTTAGTGTTAGGGTTAGGGCTCGGTTTAGGGTACGGGTTAGGATTAGGGTACGTGTTAGGGTTAGGGTAGGGGTTAGGGTTAGGGTACGTGTTAGGGTTAGGGTAGTTATTAAACCTATCCCACTCTCTAGACACTCCTTAGCACGTAAAGGAATATTATTTGGGGGTCCAGCCATGGAGAAGAGTTTAGACACTGGGATAAGGACCACACCCATTACAAAGAAATCACATTAGGATTCTCTTTTTAAGCTGTTCCTTAAAACACTAGTGCTTAGGAAATCTATTGGAGGCAGAAGCAGTCAAGGGTAGCCTAGGGTTAGGGTTAGGCTTAGGGTTAGGCTTAGGGTACGGCTTAGGGTACGGGTTCGGGGAGGGGTGCGGGTACGGCATAGGGTATGGGTTAGGGTTAGGGTTAGGGTTAGTGTTAGGGTTAGGGCTCGGTTTAGGGTACGGGTTAGGATTAGGGTACGTGTTAGGGTTAGGGTAGGGGTTAGGGTTAGGGTACGCGTTAGGGTTAGGGTAGTTATTAAACCTATCCCACTCTCTAGACACTCCTTAGCACGTAAAGGAATATTATTTGGGGGTCCAGCCATGGAGAAGAGTTTAGACACTGGGATAAGATAAGGAACACACCCATTACAAAGAAATCACATTAGGATTCTCTTTTTAAGCTGTTCCTTAAAACACTAGTGCTTAGGAAATCTATTGGAGGCAGAAGCAGTCAAGGGTAGCCTAGGGTTAGGGTTAGGCTTAGGGTTAGGCTTAGGGTACGGCTTAGGGTACGGGTTCGGGGAGGGTTTCGGGTACGGCGTAGGGTATGGGTTAGGGTTAGGGTTAGGGTTAGTGTTAGGGTTAGGGCTCGGTTTAGGGTACGGGTTAGGATTAGGGTACTTGTTAGGGTTAGGGTAGGGGTTAGGGTTAGGGTACGCGTTAGGGTTAGGGTAGTTATTAAACCTATCCCACTCTCTAGATACCCCTTAGCACGTAAAGGAATATTATTTGGGGGTCCAGCCATGGAGAAGAGTTTAGACACTAGGATAAGATAAGGAACACACCCATTATAAAGAAATCACATTAGGATTCTCTTTTTAAGCTCTTCCTTAAAACACTAGTGCTTAGGAAATCTATTGGAGGCAGAAGCAGTCAAGGGTAGCCTAGGGTTAGGGTTAGGCTTAGGGTTAGGGTTAGGGTACGGCTTAGGATACGGGTTCGGGTAGGGGTGCGGGTACGGCGTAGAGTATGGGTTAGGGTTAGGGTTAGTGTTAGTGATAGGGTTAGGTCTCGGTTTAGGGTACGGGTTAGGATTAGGGTACGTGTTAGGGTTAGGGTAGGGGTTAGGGTTAGGGTACGCGTTAGGGTTAGGGTAGTTATTAAGCCTATCCAACTCTCTAGGTACCCCTTAGCACGTAAAGGAATATTATTTGGGGGTCCAGCCATGGAGAAGAGTTTAGACACTGGGATAAGATAAGGAACACACCCATTATAAAGAAATCACATTAGGATTCTCTTTTTATGCTGTTCCTTAAAACACTAGTGCTTAGGAAATCTATTGGAGGCAGAAGCAGTCAAGGGTAGCCTAGGGTTAGGGTTAGGCTTAGGGTTAGGCTTAGGGTACGGCTTAGGATACGGGTTCGGGGAGGGGTGCGGGTACGGCGTAGGGTATGGGTTAGGGTTAGGGTTAGGGTTAGTGTTAGGGTTAGGGCTCGGTTTAGGGTACGGGTTAGGATTAGGGTACGTGTTAGGGTTAGGGTAGGGGTTAGGGTTAGGGTACGTGTTAGGGTTAGGGTAGTTATTAAACCTATCCCACTCTCTAGACACTCCTTAGCACGTAAAGGAATATTATTTGGGGGTCCAGCCATGGAGAAGAGTTTAGACACTGGGATAAGATAAGGAACACACCCATTACAAAGAAATCACATTAGGATTCTCTTTTTAAGCTGTTCCTTAAAACACTAGTGCTTAGGAAATCTATTGGAGGCAGAAGCAGTCAAGGGTAGCCTAGGGTTAGGGTTAGGCTTAGGGTTAGGCTTAGGGTACGGCTTAGGGTACGGGTTCGGGGAGGGTTACGGGTACGGCGTAGGGTATGGGTTAGGGTTAGGGTTAGGGTTAGTGTTAGGGTTAGGGCTCGGTTTAGGGTACGGGTTAGGATTAGGGTACTTGTTAGGGTTAGGGTAGGGGTTAGGGTTAGGGTACGCGTTAGGGTTAGGGTAGTTATTAAACCTATCCCACTCTCTAGATACCCCTTAGCACGTAAAGGAATATTATTTGGGGGTCCAGCCATGGAGAAGAGTTTAGACACTAGGATAAGATAAGGAACACACCCATTATAAAGAAATCACATTAGGATTCTCTTTTTAAGCTCTTCCTTAAAACACTAGTGCTTAGGAAATCTATTGGAGGCAGAAGCAGTCAAGGGTAGCCTAGGGTTAGGGTTAGGCTTAGGGTTAGGGTTAGGGTACGGCTTAGGATACGGGTTCGGGTAGGGGTGCGGGTACGGCATAGAGTATGGGTTAGGGTTAGGGTTAGTGTTAGTGATAGGGTTAGGTCTCAGTTTAGGGTACGGGTTAGGATTAGGGTACGTGTTAGGGTTAGGGTAGGGGTTAGGGTTAGGGTACGCGTTAGGGTTAGGGTAGTTATTAAGCCTATCCAACTCTCTAGGTACCCCTTAGCACGTAAAGGAATATTATTTGGGGGTCCAGCCATGGAGAAGAGTTTAGACACTGGGATAAGATAAGGAACACACCCATTATAAAGAAATCACATTAGGATTCTCTTTTTAAGCTGTTCCTTAAAACACTAGTGCTTAGGAAATCTATTGGAGGCAGAAGCAGTCAAGGGTAGCCTAGTGTTAGGTTTAGGCTTAGGGTAAGGTTTAGGGTACGGCTTAGGGTACGGGTTCGGGGAGGGGTGCGGGTACGGCGTAGGGTATGGGTTAGGGTTAGGGTTAGGGTTAGTGTTAGGGTTAGGGCTCGGTTTAGGGTACGGGTTAGGAATAGGGTACGTGTTAGGGTTAGGGTAGGGGTTAGGGTTAGGGTACGTGTTAGGGTTAGGGTAGTTATTAAACCTATCCCACTCTCTAGACACCCCTTAGCACGTAAAGGTATATTATTTGGGGCTCCAGCCATGGAGAAGAATTTAGACACTGGGATAAGATAAGGAACACACCCATTATAAAGAAATCACATTAGGATTCTCTTTTTAAGCTGTTCCTTAAAACACTAGTGCTTAGGAAATCTATTGGAGGCAGAAGCAGTCAAGGGTAGCCTAGGGTTAGGGTTAGGCTTAGGGTTAGGCTTAGGGTACGGCTTAGGATACGGGTTCGGGGAGGGGTGCGGGTACGGCGTAGGGTATGGGTTAGGGTTAGGGTTAGGGTTAGTGTTAGGGTTAGGGCTCGGTTTAGGGTACGGGTTAGGATTAGGGTACGTGTTAGGGTTAGGGTAGGGGTTAGGGTTAGGGTACGCGTTAGGGTTAGGGTAGTTATTAAACCTATCCCACTCTCTAGACACTCCTTAGCACGTAAAGGAACATTATTTGGGGGTCCAGCCATGGAGAAAAGTTTAGACACTGGGATAAGGACCACACCCATTACAAAGAAATCACATTAGGATTCTCTTTTTAAGCTGTTCCTTAAAACACTAGTGCTTAGGAAATCTATTGGAGGCAGAAGGAGTCAAGGGTAGCCTAGGGTTAGGGTTAGGCTTAGGGTTAGGCTTAGGGTACGGCTTAGGGTACGGATTCGGGGAGGGGTGCGTGTACGGCGTAGGGTATGGGTTAGGGTTAGGGTTAGGGTTAGTGATAGGGTTAGGGCTCCGTTTAGGGTACGGGTTAGGATTAGGGTACGTGTTAGGGTTAGGGTAGGGGTTAGGGTTAGGGTACGCGATAGGGTTAGGGTAGTTATTAAACCTATACCACTCTCTAGATACCCCTTAGCACGTAAAGAAATATTATATGGGGGTCCAGCCATGGAGAAGAGTTTAGACACTGGGATAAGATAAGGAACACACCCATTATAAAGAAATCACATTAGGATTCTCTTTTTAAGCTGTTCCTTAAAACACTAGTGCTTAGGAAATCTATTGGAGGCAGAAGCAGTCAAGGGTAGCCTAGGGTTAGGGTTAGGCTTAGGGTTAGGCTTAGGGTATGGCTTAGGGTACGGGTTCGGGGAGGGGTGCGGGTACGGCGTAGGGTATGCGTTAGGGTTAGGGTTAGGGTTAGTGATAGGGTTAGGGCTCGGTTTAGGGTACGGGTTAGGATTAGGGTACCTATTAGGGTTAGGGTAGGGGTTAGGATTAGGGTACGCGTTAGGGTTAGGGTAGTTATTAAACCTATCCCACTCTCTAGATACCCCTTACCACGTAAAGGAATATTATTTGGGGTTCCAGCCATGGAGAAGAGTTTAGACACTGGGATAAGGTAAGGAACACACCCATTATAAAGAAATCACATTAGGATTCTCTTTTTAAGCTGTTCCTTAAAACACTAGTGCTTAGGAAATCTACTGGATGCAGAAGCAGTCAAGGGTAGCCTAGGGTTAGGGTTAGGCTTAGGGTTAGGGTTAGGGTACGGCTTAGGGTACGGGTTCGGTGAGGGGTGCGGGTACGGCATAGGGTATGGGTTAGGGTTAGGGTTAGGGTTAGTGTTAGGGTTAGGGCTCGGTTTAGGGTACGGGTTAGGAATAGGGTACGTGTTAGGGTTAGGGTAGGGGTTAGGGTTAGGGTACGTGTTAGGGTTAGGGTAGTTATTAAACCTATCCCACTCTCTAGACACTCCTTAGCACGTAAAGGTATATTAATTGGGGCTCCAGCTATGGAGAAGAGTCTAGACACTGGGATAAGATAAGGAACACACCCATTATAAAAAATCACATTAGGATTCTCTTTTTAAGCTGTTTCTTAAAACACTAGTGCTTAGGAAATCTATTGGAGGCAGAAGCAGTCAAGGGTAGCCTAGGGTTAGGGTTAGGCTTAGGGTTAGGCTTAGGATACGGCTTAGGGTACGGGTTCGGGGAGGGGTGCGGGTACGGCGTAGGGTATGGGTTAGGGTTAGGGTTAGTGTTAGGGTTAGGGCTCGGTTTAGGGTACGGGTTAGGATTAGGGTACGTGTTAGGGTTAGGGTAGGGGTTAGGGTTAGGGTACGCGTTAGGGTTAGGGTAGTTATTAAACCTATCCCACTCTCTAGATACCCCTTAGCACGTAAAGGAATAATATTTGGGGGTCCAGCCATGGAGAAGAGTTTAGACACTAGGATAAGATAAGGAACACACCCATTATAAAGAAATCACATTAGGATTCTCTTTTTATGCTGTTCCTTAAAACACTAGTGCTTAGGAAATCTATTGGAGGCAGAAGCAGTCAAGGGTAGCCTAGGGTTAGGGTTAGGCTTAGGGTTAGGCTTAGGGTACGGCTTAGGATACGGGTTCGGGGAGGGGTGCGGGTACGGCGTAGGGTATGGGTTAGGGTTAGGGTTAGGGTTAGTGTTAGGGTTAGGGCTCGGTTTAGGGTACGGGTTAGGATTAGGGTACGTGTTAGGGTTAGGGTAGGGGTTAGGGTTAGGGTACGTGTTAGGGTTAGGGTAGTTATTAAACCTATCCCACTCTCTAGACACTCCTTAGCACGTAAAGGAATATTATTTGGGGGTCCAGCCATGGAGAAGAGTTTAGACACTGGGATAAGGACCACACCCATTACAAAGAAATCACATTAGGATTCTCTTTTTAAGCTGTTCCTTAAAACACTAGTGCTTAGGAAATCTATTGGAGGCAGAAGCAGTCAAGGGTAGCCTAGGGTTAGGGTTAGGCTTAGGGTTAGGCTTAGGGTACGGCTTAGGGTACGGGTTCGGGGAGGGGTGCGGGTACGGCATAGGGTATGGGTTAGGGTTAGGGTTAGGGTTAGTGTTAGGGTTAGGGCTCGGTTTAGGGTACGGGTTAGGATTAGGGTACGTGTTAGGGTTAGGGTAGGGGTTAGGGTTAGGGTACGCGTTAGGGTTAGGGTAGTTATTAAACCTATCCCACTCTCTAGACACTCCTTAGCACGTAAAGGAATATTATTTGGGGGTCCAGCCATGGAGAAGAGTTTAGACACTGGGATAAGATAAGGAACACACCCATTACAAAGAAATCACATTAGGATTCTCTTTTTAAGCTGTTCCTTAAAACACTAGTGCTTAGGAAATCTATTGGAGGCAGAAGCAGTCAAGGGTAGCCTAGGGTTAGGGTTAGGCTTAGGGTTAGGCTTAGGGTACGGCTTAGGGTACGGGTTCGGGGAGGGTTTCGGGTACGGCGTAGGGTATGGGTTAGGGTTAGGGTTAGGGTTAGTGTTAGGGTTAGGGCTCGGTTTAGGGTACGGGTTAGGATTAGGGTACTTGTTAGGGTTAGGGTAGGGGTTAGGGTTAGGGTACGCGTTAGGGTTAGGGTAGTTATTAAACCTATCCCACTCTCTAGATACCCCTTAGCACGTAAAGGAATATTATTTGGGGGTCCAGCCATGGAGAAGAGTTTAGACACTAGGATAAGATAAGGAACACACCCATTATAAAGAAATCACATTAGGATTCTCTTTTTAAGCTCTTCCTTAAAACACTAGTGCTTAGGAAATCTATTGGAGGCAGAAGCAGTCAAGGGTAGCCTAGGGTTAGGGTTAGGCTTAGGGTTAGGGTTAGGGTACGGCTTAGGATACGGGTTCGGGTAGGGGTGCGGGTACGGCGTAGAGTATGGGTTAGGGTTAGGGTTAGTGTTAGTGATAGGGTTAGGTCTCGGTTTAGGGTACGGGTTAGGATTAGGGTACGTGTTAGGGTTAGGGTAGGGGTTAGGGTTAGGGTACGCGTTAGGGTTAGGGTAGTTATTAAGCCTATCCAACTCTCTAGGTACCCCTTAGCACGTAAAGGAATATTATTTGGGGGTCCAGCCATGGAGAAGAGTTTAGACACTGGGATAAGATAAGGAACACACCCATTATAAAGAAATCACATTAGGATTCTCTTTTTATGCTGTTCCTTAAAACACTAGTGCTTAGGAAATCTATTGGAGGCAGAAGCAGTCAAGGGTAGCCTAGGGTTAGGGTTAGGCTTAGGGTTAGGCTTAGGGTACGGCTTAGGATACGGGTTCGGGGAGGGGTGCGGGTACGGCGTAGGGTATGGGTTAGGGTTAGGGTTAGGGTTAGTGTTAGGGTTAGGGCTCGGTTTAGGGTACGGGTTAGGATTAGGGTACGTGTTAGGGTTAGGGTAGGGGTTAGGGTTAGGGTACGCGTTAGGGTTAGGGTAGTTATTAAACCTATCCCACTCTCTAGACACTCCTTAGCACGTAAAGGAATATTATTTGGGGGTCCAGCCATGGAGAAGAGTTTAGACACTGGGATAAGATAAGGAACACACCCATTACAAAGAAATCACATTAGGATTCTCTTTTTAAGCTGTTCCTTAAAACACTAGTGCTTAGGAAATCTATTGGAGGCAGAAGCAGTCAAGGGTAGCCTAGGGTTAGGGTTAGGCTTAGGGTTAGGCTTAGAGTACGGCTTAGGGTACGGGTTCGGGGAGGGTTACGGGTACGGCGTAGGGTATGGGTTAGGGTTAGGGTTAGGGTTAGTGTTAGGGTTAGGGCTCGGTTTAGGGTACGGGTTAGGATTAGGGTACTTGTTAGGGTTAGGGTAGGGGTTAGGGTTAGGGTACGCGTTAGGGTTAGGGTAGTTATTAAACCTATCCCACTCTCTAGATACCCCTTAGCACGTAAAGGAATATTATTTGGGGGTCCAGCCATGGAGAAGAGTTTAGACACTAGGATAAGATAAGGAACACACCCATTATAAAGAAATCACATTAGGATTCTCTTTTTAAGCTCTTCCTTAAAACACTAGTGCTTAGGAAATCTATTGGAGGCAGAAGCAGTCAAGGGTAGCCTAGGGTTAGGGTTAGGCTTAGGGTTAGGGTTAGGGTACGGCTTAGGATACGGGTTCGGGTAGGGGTGCGGGTACGGCATAGAGTATGGGTTAGGGTTAGGGTTAGTGTTAGTGATAGGGTTAGGTCTCAGTTTAGGGTACGGGTTAGGATTAGGGTACGTGTTAGGGTTAGGGTAGGGGTTAGGGTTAGGGTACGCGTTAGGGTTAGGGTAGTTATTAAGCCTATCCAACTCTCTAGGTACCCCTTAGCACGTAAAGGAATATTATTTGGGGGTCCAGCCATGGAGAAGAGTTTAGACACTGGGATAAGATAAGGAACACACCCATTATAAAGAAATCACATTAGGATTCTCTTTTTAAGCTGTTCCTTAAAACACTAGTGCTTAGGAAATCTATTGGAGGCAGAAGCAGTCAAGGGTAGCCTAGTGTTAGGTTTAGGCTTAGGGTAAGGTTTAGGGTACGGCTTAGGGTACGGGTTCGGGGAGGGGTGCGGGTACGGCGTAGGGTATGGGTTAGGGTTAGGGTTAGGGTTAGTGTTAGGGTTAGGGCTCGGTTTAGGGTACGGGTTAGGAATAGGGTACGTGTTAGGGTTAGGGTAGGGGTTAGGGTTAGGGTACGTGTTAGGGTTAGGGTAGTTATTAAACCTATCCCACTCTGTAGACACCCCTTAGCACGTAAAGGTATATTATTTGGGGCTCCAGCCATGGAGAAGAATTTAGACACTGG
Source organism: Balaenoptera ricei (assembly GCF_028023285.1). Lineage (NCBI taxonomy): Eukaryota > Metazoa > Chordata > Mammalia > Artiodactyla > Balaenopteridae > Balaenoptera > Balaenoptera ricei. The sequence goes on along the minus strand of NW_026777859.1, from coordinate 39,378 downwards.
GATAAGATAAGGAACACACCCATTATAAAGAAATCACATTAGGATTCTCTTTTTAAGCTGTTCCTTAAAACACTAGTGCTTAGGAAATCTATTGGAGGCAGAAGCAGTCAAGGGTAGCCTAGGGTTAGGGTTAGGCTTAGGGTTAGGCTTAGGGTACGGCTTAGGATACGGGTTCGGGGAGGGGTGCGGGTACGGCGTAGGGTATGGGTTAGGGTTAGGGTTAGGGTTAGTGTTAGGGTTAGGGCTCGGTTTAGGGTACGGGTTAGGATTAGGGTACGTGTTAGGGTTAGGGTAGGGTTTAGGGTTAGGGTACGCGTTAGGGTTAGGGTAGTTATTAAACCTATCCCACTCTCTAGACACTCCTTAGCACGTAAAGGAACATTATTTGGGGGTCCAGCCATGGAGAAAAGTTTAGACACTGGGATAAGGACCACACCCATTACAAAGAAATCACATTAGGATTCTCTTTTTAAGCTGTTCCTTAAAACACTAGTGCTTAGGAAATCTATTGGAGGCAGAAGCAGTCAAGGGTAGCCTAGGGTTAGGGTTAGGCTTAGGGTTAGGCTTAGGGTACGGCTTAGGGTACGGATTCGGGGAGGGGTGCGTGTACGGCGTAGGGTATGGGTTAGGGTTAGGGTTAGGGTTAGTGATAGGGTTAGGGCTCCGTTTAGGGTACGGGTTAGGATTAGGGTACGTGTTAGGGTTAGGGTAGGGGTTAGGGTTAGGGTACGCGATAGGGTTAGGGTAGTTATTAAACCTATCCCACTCTCTAGATACCCCTTAGCACGTAAAGAAATATTATATGGGGGTCCAGCCATGGAGAAGAGTTTAGACACTGGGATAAGATAAGGAACACACCCATTATAAAGAAATCACATTAGGATTCTCTTTTTAAGCTGTTCCTTAAAACACTAGTGCTTAGGAAATCTATTGGAGGCAGAAGCAGTCAAGGGTAGCCTAGGGTTAGGGTTAGGCTTAGGGTTAGGCTTAGGGTATGGCTTAGGGTACGGGTTCGGGGAGGGGTGCGGGTACGGCGTAGGGTATGCGTTAGGGTTAGGGTTAGGGTTAGTGATAGGGTTAGGGCTCGGTTTAGGGTACGGGTTAGGATTAGGGTACCTATTAGGGTTAGGGTAGGGGTTAGGATTAGGGTACGCGTTAGGGTTAGGGTAGTTATTAAACCTATCCCACTCTCTAGATACCCCTTACCACGTAAAGGAATATTATTTGGGGTTCCAGCCATGGAGAAGAGTTTAGACACTGGGATAAGGTAAGGAACACACCCATTATAAAGAAATCACATTAGGATTCTCTTTTTAAGCTGTTCCTTAAAACACTAGTGCTTAGGAAATCTACTGGATGCAGAAGCAGTCAAGGGTAGCCTAGGGTTAGGGTTAGGCTTAGGGTTAGGGTTAGGGTACGGCTTAGGGTACGGGTTCGGTGAGGGGTGCGGGTACGGCATAGGGTATGGGTTAGGGTTAGGGTTAGGGTTAGTGTTAGGGTTAGGGCTCGGTTTAGGGTACGGGTTAGGAATAGGGTACGTGTTAGGGTTAGGGTAGGGGTTAGGGTTAGGGTACGTGTTAGGGTTAGGGTAGTTATTAAACCTATCCCACTCTCTAGACACTCCTTAGCACGTAAAGGTATATTAATTGGGGCTCCAGCTATGGAGAAGAGTCTAGACACTGGGATAAGATAAGGAACACACCCATTATAAAGAAATCACATTAGGATTCTCTTTTTAAGCTGTTCCTTCAAACACTAGTGCTTAGGAAATCTATTGGAGGCAGAAGCAGTCAAGGGTAGCCTAGGGTTAGGGTTAGGCTTAGGGTTAGTGTTAGGGTACGGCTTAGGGTACGGATTCGGGGAGGGGTGCGTGTACGGCGTAGGGTATGGGTTAGGGTTAGGGTTAGGGTTAGTGATAGGGTTAGGGCTCGGTTTAGGGTACGGGTTAGGATTAGGGTACGTGTTAGGGTTAGGGTAGGGTTTAGGGTTAGGGTACGCGTTAGGGTTAGGGTAGTTATTAAACCTATCCCACTCTCTAGATACCCCTTAGCACGTAAAGGAATATTATTTGGGGGTCCAGCCATGGAGAAGAGTTTAGACACTGGGATAAGATAAGGAACACACCCATTATAAAAAATCACATTAGGATTCTCTTTTTAAGCTGTTTCTTAAAACACTAGTGCTTAGGAAATCTATTGGAGGCAGAAGCAGTCAAGGGTAGCCTAGGGTTAGGGTTAGGCTTAGGGTTAGGCTTAGGATACGGCTTAGGGTACGGGTTCGGGGAGGGGTGCGGGTACGGCGTAGGGTATGGGTTAGGGTTAGGGTTAGTGTTAGGGTTAGGGCTCGGTTTAGGGTACGGGTTAGGATTAGGGTACGTGTTAGGGATAGGGTAGGGGTTAGGGTTAGGGTACGCGTTAGGGTTAGGGTAGTTATTAAACCTATCCCACTCTCTAGATACCCCTTACCACGTAAAGGAATATTATTTGGGGGTCCAGCCATGGAGAAGAGTTTAGACACTAGGATAAGATAAGGAACACACCCATTATAAAGAAATCACATTAGGATTCTCTTTTTATGCTGTTCCTTAAAACACTAGTGCTTAGGAAATCTATTGGAGGCAGAAGCAGTCAAGGGTAGCCTAGGGTTAGGGTTAGGCTTAGGGTTAGGCTTAGGGTACGGCTTAGGATATGGGTTCGGGGAGGGGTGCGGGTACGGCGTAGGGTATGGGTTAGGGTTAGGGTTAGGGTTAGTGTTAGGGTTAGGGCTCGGTTTAGGTTACGGGTTAGGATTAGGGTACGTGTTAGGGTTAGGGTAGGGGTTAGGGTTAGGGTACGTGTTAGGGTTAGGGTAGTTATTAAACCTATCCCACTCTCTAGACACTCCTTAGCACGTAAAGGAATATTATTTGGGGGTCCAGCCATGGAGAAGAGTTTAGACACTGGGATAAGGACCACACCCATTACAAAGAAATCACATTAGGATTCTCTTTTTAAGCTGTTCCTTAAAACACTAGTGCTTAGGAAATCTATTGGAGGCAGAAGCAGTCAAGGGTAGCCTAGGGTTAGGGTTAGGCTTAGGGTTAGGCTTAGGGTACGGCTTAGGGTACGGGTTCGGGGAGGGGTGCGGGTACGGCATAGGGTATGGGTTAGGGTTAGGGTTAGGGTTAGTGTTAGGGTTAGGGCTCGGTTTAGGGTACGGGTTAGGATTAGGGTACGTGTTAGGGTTAGGGTAGGGGTTAGGGTTAGGGTACGCGTTAGGGTTAGGGTAGTTATTAAACCTATCCCACTCTCTAGATACCCCTTAGCACGTAAAGGAATATTATTTGGGGGTCCAGCCATGGAGAAGAGTTTAGACACTAGTATAAGATAAGGAACACACCCATTATAAAGAAATCACATTAGGATTCTCTTTTTATGCTGTTCCTTAAAACACTAGTGCTTAGGAAATCTACTGGAGGCAGAAGCAGTCAAGGGTAGCCTAGGGTTAGGGTTAGGCTTAGGGTTAGGCTTAGGGTACGGCTTAGGATACGGGTTCGGGGAGGGGTGCGGGTACGGCGTAGGGTATGGGTTAGGGTTAGGGTTAGGGTTAGTGTTAGGGTTAGGGCTCGGTTTAGGGTACGGGTTAGGATTAGGGTACGTGTTAGGGTTAGGGTAGGGGTTAGGGTTAGGGTACGCGTTAGGGTTAGGGTAGTTATTAAACCTATCCCACTCTCTAGACACTCCTTAGCACGTAAAGGAATATTATTTGGGGGTCCAGCCATGGAGAAGAGTTTAGACACTAGGATAAGATAAGGAACACACCCATTATAAAGAAATCACATTAGGATTCTCTTTTTAAGCTCTTCCTTAAAACACTAGTGCTTAGGAAATCTATTGGAGGCAGAAGCAGTCAAGGGTAGCCTAGGGTTAGGGTTAGGCTTAGGGTTAGGGTTAGGGTACGGCTTAGGATATGGGTTCGGGTAGGGGTGCGGGTACGGCGTAGAGTATGGGTTAGGGTTAGGGTTAGTGTTAGTGATAGGGTTAGGTCTCGGTTTAGGGTACGGGTTAGGATTAGGGTACGTGTTAGGGTTAGGGTAGGGGTTAGGGTTAGGGTACGCGTTAGGGTTAGGGTAGTTATTAAGCCTATCCAACTCTCTAGGTACCCCTTAGCACGTAAAGGAATAATATTTGGGGGTCCAGCCATGGAGAAGAGTTTAGACACTAGGATAAGATAAGGAACACACCCATTATAAAGAAATCACATTAGGATTCTCTTTTTATGCTGTTCCTTAAAACACTAGTGCTTAGGAAATCTATTGGAGGCAGAAGCAGTCAAGGGTAGCCTAGGGTTAGGGTTAGGCTTAGGGTTAGGCTTAGGGTACGGCTTAGGATACGGGTTCGGGGAGGGGTGCGGGTACGGCGTAGGGTATGGGTTAGGGTTAGGGTTAGGGTTAGTGTTAGGGTTAGGGCTCGGTTTAGGGTACGGGTTAGGATTAGGGTACGTGTTAGGGTTAGGGTAGGGGTTAGGGTTAGGGTACGTGTTAGGGTTAGGGTAGTTATTAAACCTATCCCACTCTCTAGACACTCCTTAGCACGTAAAGGAATATTATTTGGGGGTCCAGCCATGGAGAAGAGTTTAGACACTGGGATAAGGACCACACCCATTACAAAGAAATCACATTAGGATTCTCTTTTTAAGCTGTTCCTTAAAACACTAGTGCTTAGGAAATCTATTGGAGGCAGAAGCAGTCAAGGGTAGCCTAGGGTTAGGGTTAGGCTTAGGGTTAGGCTTAGGGTACGGCTTAGGGTACGGGTTCGGGGAGGGGTGCGGGTACGGCATAGGGTATGGGTTAGGGTTAGGGTTAGGGTTAGTGTTAGGGTTAGGGCTCGGTTTAGGGTACGGGTTAGGATTAGGGTACGTGTTAGGGTTAGGGTAGGGGTTAGGGTTAGGGTACGCGTTAGGGTTAGGGTAGTTATTAAACCTATCCCACTCTCTAGACACTCCTTAGCACGTAAAGGAATATTATTTGGGGGTCCAGCCATGGAGAAGAGTTTAGACACTGGGATAAGATAAGGAACACACCCATTACAAAGAAATCACATTAGGATTCTCTTTTTAAGCTGTTCCTTAAAACACTAGTGCTTAGGAAATCTATTGGAGGCAGAAGCAGTCAAGGGTAGCCTAGGGTTAGGGTTAGGCTTAGGGTTAGGCTTAGGGTACGGCTTAGGGTACGGGTTCGGGGAGGGTTTCGGGTACGGCGTAGGGTATGGGTTAGGGTTAGGGTTAGGGTTAGTGTTAGGGTTAGGGCTCGGTTTAGGGTACGGGTTAGGATTAGGGTACTTGTTAGGGTTAGGGTAGGGGTTAGGGTTAGGGTACGCGTTAGGGTTAGGGTAGTTATTAAACCTATCCCACTCTCTAGGTACCCCTTAGCACGTAAAGGAATATTATTTGGGGGTCCAGCCATGGAGAAGAGTTTAGACACTAGGATAAGATAAGGAACACACCCATTATAAAGAAATCACATTAGGATTCTCTTTTTAAGCTCTTCCTTAAAACACTAGTGCTTAGGAAATCTATTGGAGGCAGAAGCAGTCAAGGGTAGCCTAGGGTTAGGGTTAGGCTTAGGGTTAGGCTTAGGGTACGGCTTAGGGTACGGGTTCGGGGAGGGGTGCGGGTACGGCATAGGGTATGGGTTAGGGTTAGGGTTAGGGTTAGTGTTAGGGTTAGGGCTCGGTTTAGGGTACGGGTTAGGATTAGGGTACGTGTTAGGGTTAGGGTAGGGGTTAGGGTTAGGGTACGCGTTAGGGTTAGGGTAGTTATTAAACCTATCCCACTCTCTAGATACCCCTTAGCACGTAAAGGAATATTATTTGGGGGTCCAGCCATGGAGAAGAGTTTAGACACTAGTATAAGATAAGAACACACCCATTATAAAGAAATCACATTAGGATTCTCTTTTTATGCTGTTCCTTAAAACACTAGTGCTTAGGAAATCTACTGGAGGCAGAAGCAGTCAAGGGTAGCCTAGGGTTAGGGTTAGGCTTAGGGTTAGGCTTAGGGTACGGCTTAGGATACGGGTTCGGGGAGGGGTGCGTGTACGGCGTAGGGTATGGGTTAGGGTTAGGGTTAGGGTTAGTGATAGGGTTAGGGCTCCGTTTAGGGTACGGGTTAGGATTAGGGTACGTGTTAGGGTTAGGGTAGGGGTTAGGGTTAGGGTACGCGATAGGGTTAGGGTAGTTATTAAACCTATCCCACTCTCTAGATACCCCTTAGCACGTAAAGAAATATTATATGGGGGTCCAGCCATGGAGAAGAGTTTAGACACTGGGATAAGATAAGGAACACACCCATTATAAAGAAATCACATTAGGATTCTCTTTTTAAGCTGTTCCTTAAAACACTAGTGCTTAGGAAATCTATTGGAGGCAGAAGCAGTCAAGGGTAGCCTAGGGTTAGGGTTAGGCTTAGGGTTAGGCTTAGGGTATGGCTTAGGGTACGGGTTCGGGGAGGGGTGCGGGTACGGCGTAGGGTATGCGTTAGGGTTAGGGTTAGGGTTAGTGATAGGGTTAGGGCTCGGTTTAGGGTACGGGTTAGGATTAGGGTACCTATTAGGGTTAGGGTAGGGGTTAGGATTAGGGTACGCGTTAGGGTTAGGGTAGTTATTAAACCTATCCCACTCTCTAGATACCCCTTACCACGTAAAGGAATATTATTTGGGGTTCCAGCCATGGAGAAGAGTTTAGACACTGGGATAAGGTAAGGAACACACCCATTATAAAGAAATCACATTAGGATTCTCTTTTTAAGCTGTTCCTTAAAACACTAGTGCTTAGGAAATCTACTGGATGCAGAAGCAGTCAAGGGTAGCCTAGGGTTAGGGTTAGGCTTAGGGTTAGGGTTAGGGTACGGCTTAGGGTACGGGTTCGGTGAGGGGTGCGGGTACGGCATAGGGTATGGGTTAGGGTTAGGGTTAGGGTTAGTGTTAGGGTTAGGGCTCGGTTTAGGGTACGGGTTAGGAATAGGGTACGTGTTAGGGTTAGGGTAGGGGTTAGGGTTAGGGTACGTGTTAGGGTTAGGGTAGTTATTAAACCTATCCCACTCTCTAGACACTCCTTAGCACGTAAAGGTATATTAATTGGGGCTCCAGCTATGGAGAAGAGTCTAGACACTGGGATAAGATAAGGAACACACCCATTATAAAGAAATCACATTAGGATTCTCTTTTTAAGCTGTTCCTTCAAACACTAGTGCTTAGGAAATCTATTGGAGGCAGAAGCAGTCAAGGGTAGCCTAGGGTTAGGGTTAGGCTTAGGGTTAGTGTTAGGGTACGGCTTAGGGTACGGATTCGGGGAGGGGTGCGTGTACGGCGTAGGGTATGGGTTAGGGTTAGGGTTAGGGTTAGTGATAGGGTTAGGGCTCGGTTTAGGGTACGGGTTAGGATTAGGGTACGTGTTAGGGTTAGGGTAGGGTTTAGGGTTAGGGTACGCGTTAGGGTTAGGGTAGTTATTAAACCTATCCCACTCTCTAGATACCCCTTAGCACGTAAAGGAATATTATTTGGGGGTCCAGCCATGGAGAAGAGTTTAGACACTGGGATAAGATAAGGAACACACCCATTATAAAAAATCACATTAGGATTCTCTTTTTAAGCTGTTTCTTAAAACACTAGTGCTTAGGAAATCTATTGGAGGCAGAAGCAGTCAAGGGTAGCCTAGGGTTAGGGTTAGGCTTAGGGTTAGGCTTAGGATACGGCTTAGGGTACGGGTTCGGGGAGGGGTGCGGGTACGGCGTAGGGTATGGGTTAGGGTTAGGGTTAGTGTTAGGGTTAGGGCTCGGTTTAGGGTACGGGTTAGGATTAGGGTACGTGTTAGGGATAGGGTAGGGGTTAGGGTTAGGGTACGCGTTAGGGTTAGGGTAGTTATTAAACCTATCCCACTCTCTAGATACCCCTTACCACGTAAAGGAATATTATTTGGGGGTCCAGCCATGGAGAAGAGTTTAGACACTAGGATAAGATAAGGAACACACCCATTATAAAGAAATCACATTAGGATTCTCTTTTTATGCTGTTCCTTAAAACACTAGTGCTTAGGAAATCTATTGGAGGCAGAAGCAGTCAAGGGTAGCCTAGGGTTAGGGTTAGGCTTAGGGTTAGGCTTAGGGTACGGCTTAGGATATGGGTTCGGGGAGGGGTGCGGGTACGGCGTAGGGTATGGGTTAGGGTTAGGGGTAGGGTTAGTGTTAGGGTTAGGGCTCGGTTTAGGTTACGGGTTAGGATTAGGGTACGTGTTAGGGTTAGGGTAGGGGTTAGGGTTAGGGTACGTGTTAGGGTTAGGGTAGTTATTAAACCTATCCCACTCTCTAGACACTCCTTAGCACGTAAAGGAATATTATTTGGGGGTCCAGCCATGGAGAAGAGTTTAGACACTGGGATAAGGACCACACCCATTACAAAGAAATCACATTAGGATTCTCTTTTTAAGCTGTTCCTTAAAACACTAGTGCTTAGGAAATCTATTGGAGGCAGAAGCAGTCAAGGGTAGCCTAGGGTTAGGGTTAGGCTTAGGGTTAGGCTTAGGGTACGGCTTAGGGTACGGGTTCGGGGAGGGGTGCGGGTACGGCATAGGGTATGGGTTAGGGTTAGGGTTAGGGTTAGTGTTAGGGTTAGGGCTCGGTTTAGGGTACGGGTTAGGATTAGGGTACGTGTTAGGGTTAGGGTAGGGGTTAGGGTTAGGGTACGCGTTAGGGTTAGGGTAGTTATTAAACCTATCCCACTCTCTAGATACCCCTTAGCACGTAAAGGAATATTATTTGGGGGTCCAGCCATGGAGAAGAGTTTAGACACTAGTATAAGATAAGGAACACACCCATTATAAAGAAATCACATTAGGATTCTCTTTTTATGCTGTTCCTTAAAACACTAGTGCTTAGGAAATCTACTGGAGGCAGAAGCAGTCAAGGGTAGCCTAGGGTTAGGGTTAGGCTTAGGGTTAGGCTTAGGGTACGGCTTAGGATACGGGTTCGGGGAGGGGTGCGGGTACGGCGTAGGGTATGGGTTAGGGTTAGGGTTAGGGTTAGTGTTAGGGTTAGGGCTCGGTTTAGGGTACGGGTTAGGATTAGGGTACGTGTTAGGGTTAGGGTAGGGGTTAGGGTTAGGGTACGCGTTAGGGTTAGGGTAGTTATTAAACCTATCCCACTCTCTAGACACTCCTTAGCACGTAAAGGAATATTATTTGGGGGTCCAGCCATGGAGAAGAGTTTAGACACTAGGATAAGATAAGGAACACACCCATTATAAAGAAATCACATTAGGATTCTCTTTTTAAGCTCTTCCTTAAAACACTAGTGCTTAGGAAATCTATTGGAGGCAGAAGCAGTCAAGGGTAGCCTAGGGTTAGGGTTAGGCTTAGGGTTAGGGTTAGGGTACGGCTTAGGATATGGGTTCGGGTAGGGGTGCGGGTACGGCGTAGAGTATGGGTTAGGGTTAGGGTTAGTGTTAGTGATAGGGTTAGGTCTCGGTTTAGGGTACGGGTTAGGATTAGGGTACGTGTTAGGGTTAGGGTAGGGGTTAGGGTTAGGGTACGCGTTAGGGTTAGGGTAGTTATTAAGCCTATCCAACTCTCTAGGTACCCCTTAGCACGTAAAGGAATAATATTTGGGGGTCCAGCCATGGAGAAGAGTTTAGACACTAGGATAAGATAAGGAACACACCCATTATAAAGAAATCACATTAGGATTCTCTTTTTATGCTGTTCCTTAAAACACTAGTGCTTAGGAAATCTATTGGAGGCAGAAGCAGTCAAGGGTAGCCTAGGGTTAGGGTTAGGCTTAGGGTTAGGCTTAGGGTACGGCTTAGGATACGGGTTCGGGGAGGGGTGCGGGTACGGCGTAGGGTATGGGTTAGGGTTAGGGTTAGGGTTAGTGTTAGGGTTAGGGCTCGGTTTAGGGTACGGGTTAGGATTAGGGTACGTGTTAGGGTTAGGGTAGGGGTTAGGGTTAGGGTACGTGTTAGGGTTAGGGTAGTTATTAAACCTATCCCACTCTCTAGACACTCCTTAGCACGTAAAGGAATATTATTTGGGGGTCCAGCCATGGAGAAGAGTTTAGACACTGGGATAAGGACCACACCCATTACAAAGAAATCACATTAGGATTCTCTTTTTAAGCTGTTCCTTAAAACACTAGTGCTTAGGAAATCTATTGGAGGCAGAAGCAGTCAAGGGTAGCCTAGGGTTAGGGTTAGGCTTAGGGTTAGGCTTAGGGTACGGCTTAGGGTACGGGTTCGGGGAGGGGTGCGGGTACGGCATAGGGTATGGGTTAGGGTTAGGGTTAGGGTTAGTGTTAGGGTTAGGGCTCGGTTTAGGGTACGGGTTAGGATTAGGGTACGTGTTAGGGTTAGGGTAGGGGTTAGGGTTAGGGTACGCGTTAGGGTTAGGGTAGTTATTAAACCTATCCCACTCTCTAGACACTCCTTAGCACGTAAAGGAATATTATTTGGGGGTCCAGCCATGGAGAAGAGTTTAGACACTGGGATAAGATAAGGAACACACCCATTACAAAGAAATCACATTAGGATTCTCTTTTTAAGCTGTTCCTTAAAACACTAGTGCTTAGGAAATCTATTGGAGGCAGAAGCAGTCAAGGGTAGCCTAGGGTTAGGGTTAGGCTTAGGGTTAGGCTTAGGGTACGGCTTAGGGTACGGGTTCGGGGAGGGTTTCGGGTACGGCGTAGGGTATGGGTTAGGGTTAGGGTTAGGGTTAGTGTTAGGGTTAGGGCTCGGTTTAGGGTACGGGTTAGGATTAGGGTACTTGTTAGGGTTAGGGTAGGGGTTAGGGTTAGGGTACGCGTTAGGGTTAGGGTAGTTATTAAACCTATCCCACTCTCTAGGTACCCCTTAGCACGTAAAGGAATATTATTTGGGGGTCCAGCCATGGAGAAGAGTTTAGACACTAGGATAAGATAAGGAACACACCCATTATAAAGAAATCACATTAGGATTCTCTTTTTAAGCTCTTCCTTAAAACACTAGTGCTTAGGAAATCTATTGGAGGCAGAAGCAGTCAAGGGTAGCCTAGGGTTAGGGTTAGGCTTAGGGTTAGGCTTAGGGTACGGCTTAGGGTACGGGTTCGGGGAGGGGTGCGGGTACGGCATAGGGTATGGGTTAGGGTTAGGGTTAGGGTTAGTGTTAGGGTTAGGGCTCGGTTTAGGGTACGGGTTAGGATTAGGGTACGTGTTAGGGTTAGGGTAGGGGTTAGGGTTAGGGTACGCGTTAGGGTTAGGGTAGTTATTAAACCTATCCCACTCTCTAGATACCCCTTAGCACGTAAAGGAATATTATTTGGGGGTCCAGCCATGGAGAAGAGTTTAGACACTAGTATAAGATAAGGAACACACCCATTATAAAGAAATCACATTAGGATTCTCTTTTTATGCTGTTCCTTAAAACACTAGTGCTTAGGAAATCTACTGGAGGCAGAAGCAGTCAAGGGTAGCCTAGGGTTAGGGTTAGGCTTAGGGTTAGGCTTAGGGTACGGCTTAGGATACGGGTTCGGGGAGGGGTGCGGGTACGGCGTAGGGTATGGGTTAGGGTTAGGGTTAGGGTTAGTGTTAGGGTTAGGGCTCGGTTTAGGGTACGGGTTAGGATTAGGGTACGTGTTAGGGTTAGGGTAGGGGTTAGGGTTAGGGTACGCGTTAGGGTTAGGGTAGTTATTAAACCTATCCCACTCTCTAGACACTCCTTAGCACGTAAAGGAATATTATTTGGGGGTCCAGCCATGGAGAAGAGTTTAGACACTAGGATAAGATAAGGAACACACCCATTATAAAGAAATCACATTAGGATTCTCTTTTTAAGCTCTTCCTTAAAACACTAGTGCTTAGGAAATCTATTGGAGGCAGAAGCAGTCAAGGGTAGCCTAGGGTTAGGGTTAGGCTTAGGGTTAGGGTTAGGGTACGGCTTAGGATATGGGTTCGGGTAGGGGTGCGGGTACGGCGTAGAGTATGGGTTAGGGTTAGGGTTAGTGTTAGTGATAGGGTTAGGTCTCGGTTTAGGGTACGGGTTAGGATTAGGGTACGTGTTAGGGTTAGGGTAGGGGTTAGGGTTAGGGTACGCGTTAGGGTTAGGGTAGTTATTAAGCCTATCCAACTCTCTAGGTACCCCTTAGCACGTAAAGGAATAATATTTGGGGGTCCAGCCATGGAGAAGAGTTTAGACACTAGGATAAGATAAGGAACACACCCATTATAAAGAAATCACATTAGGATTCTCTTTTTATGCTGTTCCTTAAAACACTAGTGCTTAGGAAATCTATTGGAGGCAGAAGCAGTCAAGGGTAGCCTAGGGTTAGGGTTAGGCTTAGGGTTAGGCTTAGGGTACGGCTTAGGATACGGGTTCGGGGAGGGGTGCGGGTACGGCGTAGGGTATGGGTTAGGGTTAGGGTTAGGGTTAGTGTTAGGGTTAGGGCTCGGTTTAGGGTACGGGTTAGGATTAGGGTACGTGTTAGGGTTAGGGTAGGGGTTAGGGTTAGGGTACGTGTTAGGGTTAGGGTAGTTATTAAACCTATCCCACTCTCTAGACACTCCTTAGCACGTAAAGGAATATTATTTGGGGGTCCAGCCATGGAGAAGAGTTTAGACACTGGGATAAGGACCACACCCATTACAAAGAAATCACATTAGGATTCTCTTTTTAAGCTGTTCCTTAAAACACTAGTGCTTAGGAAATCTATTGGAGGCAGAAGCAGTCAAGGGTAGCCTAGGGTTAGGGTTAGGCTTAGGGTTAGGCTTAGGGTACGGCTTAGGGTACGGGTTCGGGGAGGGGTGCGGGTACGGCATAGGGTATGGGTTAGGGTTAGGGTTAGGGTTAGTGTTAGGGTTAGGGCTCGGTTTAGGGTACGGGTTAGGATTAGGGTACGTGTTAGGGTTAGGGTAGGGGTTAGGGTTAGGGTACGCGTTAGGGTTAGGGTAGTTATTAAACCTATCCCACTCTCTAGACACTCCTTAGCACGTAAAGGAATATTATTTGGGGGTCCAGCCATGGAGAAGAGTTTAGACACTGGGATAAGATAAGGAACACACCCATTACAAAGAAATCACATTAGGATTCTCTTTTTAAGCTGTTCCTTAAAACACTAGTGCTTAGGAAATCTATTGGAGGCAGAAGCAGTCAAGGGTAGCCTAGGGTTAGGGTTAGGCTTAGGGTTAGGCTTAGGGTACGGCTTAGGGTACGGGTTCGGGGAGGGTTTCGGGTACGGCGTAGGGTATGGGTTAGGGTTAGGGTTAGGGTTAGTGTTAGGGTTAGGGCTCGGTTTAGGGTACGGGTTAGGATTAGGGTACTTGTTAGGGTTAGGGTAGGGGTTAGGGTTAGGGTACGCGTTAGGGTTAGGGTAGTTATTAAACCTATCCCACTCTCTAGATACCCCTTAGCACGTAAAGGAATATTATTTGGGGGTCCAGCCATGGAGAAGAGTTTAGACACTAGGATAAGATAAGGAACACACCCATTATAAAGAAATCACATTAGGATTCTCTTTTTAAGCTCTTCCTTAAAACACTAGTGCTTAGGAAATCTATTGGAGGCAGAAGCAGTCAAGGGTAGCCTAGGGTTAGGGTTAGGCTTAGGGTTAGGGTTAGGGTACGGCTTAGGATACGGGTTCGGGTAGGGGTGCGGGTACGGCGTAGAGTATGGGTTAGGGTTAGGGTTAGTGTTAGTGATAGGGTTAGGTCTCGGTTTAGGGTACGGGTTAGGATTAGGGTACGTGTTAGGGTTAGGGTAGGGGTTAGGGTTAGGGTACGCGTTAGGGTTAGGGTAGTTATTAAGCCTATCCAACTCTCTAGGTACCCCTTAGCACGTAAAGGAATATTATTTGGGGGTCCAGCCATGGAGAAGAGTTTAGACACTGGGATAAGATAAGGAACACACCCATTATAAAGAAATCACATTAGGATTCTCTTTTTATGCTGTTCCTTAAAACACTAGTGCTTAGGAAATCTATTGGAGGCAGAAGCAGTCAAGGGTAGCCTAGGGTTAGGGTTAGGCTTAGGGTTAGGCTTAGGGTACGGCTTAGGATACGGGTTCGGGGAGGGGTGCGGGTACGGCGTAGGGTATGGGTTAGGGTTAGGGTTAGGGTTAGTGTTAGGGTTAGGGCTCGGTTTAGGGTACGGGTTAGGATTAGGGTACGTGTTAGGGTTAGGGTAGGGGTTAGGGTTAGGGTACGCGTTAGGGTTAGGGTAGTTATTAAACCTATCCCACTCTCTAGACACTCCTTAGCACGTAAAGGAATATTATTTGGGGGTCCAGCCATGGAGAAGAGTTTAGACACTGGGATAAGATAAGGAACACACCCATTACAAAGAAATCACATTAGGATTCTCTTTTTAAGCTGTTCCTTAAAACACTAGTGCTTAGGAAATCTATTGGAGGCAGAAGCAGTCAAGGGTAGCCTAGGGTTAGGGTTAGGCTTAGGGTTAGGCTTAGGGTACGGCTTAGGGTACGGGTTCGGGGAGGGTTACGGGTACGGCGTAGGGTATGGGTTAGGGTTAGGGTTAGGGTTAGTGTTAGGGTTAGGGCTCGGTTTAGGGTACGGGTTAGGATTAGGGTACTTGTTAGGGTTAGGGTAGGGGTTAGGGTTAGGGTACGCGTTAGGGTTAGGGTAGTTATTAAACCTATCCCACTCTCTAGATACCCCTTAGCACGTAAAGGAATATTATTTGGGGGTCCAGCCATGGAGAAGAGTTTAGACACTAGGATAAGATAAGGAACACACCCATTATAAAGAAATCACATTAGGATTCTCTTTTTAAGCTCTTCCTTAAAACACTAGTGCTTAGGAAATCTATTGGAGGCAGAAGCAGTCAAGGGTAGCCTAGGGTTAGGGTTAGGCTTAGGGTTAGGGTTAGGGTACGGCTTAGGATACGGGTTCGGGTAGGGGTGCGGGTACGGCATAGAGTATGGGTTAGGGTTAGGGTTAGTGTTAGTGATAGGGTTAGGTCTCAGTTTAGGGTACGGGTTAGGATTAGGGTACGTGTTAGGGTTAGGGTAGGGGTTAGGGTTAGGGTACGCGTTAGGGTTAGGGTAGTTATTAAGCCTATCCAACTCTCTAGGTACCCCTTAGCACGTAAAGGAATATTATTTGGGGGTCCAGCCATGGAGAAGAGTTTAGACACTGGGATAAGATAAGGAACACACCCATTATAAAGAAATCACATTAGGATTCTCTTTTTAAGCTGTTCCTTAAAACACTAGTGCTTAGGAAATCTATTGGAGGCAGAAGCAGTCAAGGGTAGCCTAGTGTTAGGTTTAGGCTTAGGGTAAGGTTTAGGGTACGGCTTAGGGTACGGGTTCGGGGAGGGGTGCGGGTACGGCGTAGGGTATGGGTTAGGGTTAGGGTTAGGGTTAGTGTTAGGGTTAGGGCTCGGTTTAGGGTACGGGTTAGGAATAGGGTACGTGTTAGGGTTAGGGTAGGGGTTAGGGTTAGGGTACGTGTTAGGGTTAGGGTAGTTATTAAACCTATCCCACTCTCTAGACACCCCTTAGCACGTAAAGGTATATTATTTGGGGCTCCAGCCATGGAGAAGAATTTAGACACTGGGATAAGATAAGGAACACACCCATTATAAAGAAATCACATTAGGATTCTCTTTTTAAGCTGTTCCTTAAAACACTAGTGCTTAGGAAATCTATTGGAGGCAGAAGCAGTCAAGGGTAGCCTAGGGTTAGGGTTAGGCTTAGGGTTAGGCTTAGGGTACGGCTTAGGATACGGGTTCGGGGAGGGGTGCGGGTACGGCGTAGGGTATGGGTTAGGGTTAGGGTTAGGGTTAGTGTTAGGGTTAGGGCTCGGTTTAGGGTACGGGTTAGGATTAGGGTACGTGTTAGGGTTAGGGTAGGGGTTAGGGTTAGGGTACGCGTTAGGGTTAGGGTAGTTATTAAACCTATCCCACTCTCTAGACACTCCTTAGCACGTAAAGGAACATTATTTGGGGGTCCAGCCATGGAGAAAAGTTTAGACACTGGGATAAGGACCACACCCATTACAAAGAAATCACATTAGGATTCTCTTTTTAAGCTGTTCCTTAAAACACTAGTGCTTAGGAAATCTATTGGAGGCAGAAGCAGTCAAGGGTAGCCTAGGGTTAGGGTTAGGCTTAGGGTTAGGCTTAGGGTACGGCTTAGGGTACGGATTGGGGGAGGGGTGCGTGTACGGCGTAGGGTATGGGTTAGGGTTAGGGTTAGGGTTAGTGATAGGGTTAGGGCTCCGTTTAGGGTACGGGTTAGGATTAGGGTACGTGTTAGGGTTAGGGTAGGGGTTAGGGTTAGGGTACGCGATAGGGTTAGGGTAGTTATTAAACCTATCCCACTCTCTAGATACCCCTTAGCACGTAAAGAAATATTATATGGGGGTCCAGCCATGGAGAAGAGTTTAGACACTGGGATAAGATAAGGAACACACCCATTATAAAGAAATCACATTAGGATTCTCTTTTTAAGCTGTTCCTTAAAACACTAGTGCTTAGGAAATCTATTGGAGGCAGAAGCAGTCAAGGGTAGCCTAGGGTTAGGGTTAGGCTTAGGGTTAGGCTTAGGGTATGGCTTAGGGTACGGGTTCGGGGAGGGGTGCGGGTACGGCGTAGGGTATGCGTTAGGGTTAGGGTTAGGGTTAGTGATAGGGTTAGGGCTCGGTTTAGGGTACGGGTTAGGATTAGGGTACCTATTAGGGTTAGGGTAGGGGTTAGGATTAGGGTACGCGTTAGGGTTAGGGTAGTTATTAAACCTATCCCACTCTCTAGATACCCCTTAGCACGTAAAGGAATATTATTTGGGGGTCCAGCCATGGAGAAGAGTCTAGACACTGGGATAAGATAAGGAACACACCCATTATAAAGAAATCACATTAGGATTCTCTTTTTAAGCTGTTCCTTCAAACACTAGTGCTTAGGAAATCTATTGGAGGCAGAAGCAGTCAAGGGTAGCCTAGGGTTAGGGTTAGGCTTAGGGTTAGTGTTAGGGTACGGCTTAGGGTACGGATTCGGGGAGGGGTGCGTGTACGGCGTAGGGTATGGGTTAGGGTTAGGGTTAGGGTTAGTGATAGGGTTAGGGCTCGGTTTAGGGTACGGGTTAGGATTAGGGTACGTGTTAGGGTTAGGGTAGGGTTTAGGGTTAGGGTACGCGTTAGGGTTAGGGTAGTTATTAAACCTATCCCACTCTCTAGATACCCCTTAGCACGTAAAGGAATATTATTTGGGGGTCCAGCCATGGAGAAGAGTTTAGACACTGGGATAAGATAAGGAACACACCCATTATAAAAAATCACATTAGGATTCTCTTTTTAAGCTGTTTCTTAAAACACTAGTGCTTAGGAAATCTATTGGAGGCAGAAGCAGTCAAGGGTAGCCTAGGGTTAGGGTTAGGCTTAGGGTTAGGCTTAGGATACGGCTTAGGGTACGGGTTCGGGGAGGGGTGCGGGTACGGCGTAGGGTATGGGTTAGGGTTAGGGTTAGTGTTAGGGTTAGGGCTCGGTTTAGGGTACGGGTTAGGATTAGGGTACGTGTTAGGGATAGGGTAGGGGTTAGGGTTAGGGTACGCGTTAGGGTTAGGGTAGTTATTAAACCTATCCCACTCTCTAGATACCCCTTACCACGTAAAGGAATATTATTTGGGGGTCCAGCCATGGAGAAGAGTTTAGACACTAGGATAAGATAAGGAACACACCCATTATAAAGAAATCACATTAGGATTCTCTTTTTATGCTGTTCCTTAAAACACTAGTGCTTAGGAAATCTATTGGAGGCAGAAGCAGTCAAGGGTAGCCTAGGGTTAGGGTTAGGCTTAGGGTTAGGCTTAGGGTACGGCTTAGGATATGGGTTCGGGGAGGGGTGCGGGTACGGCGTAGGGTATGGGTTAGGGTTAGGGTTAGGGTTAGTGTTAGGGTTAGGGCTCGGTTTAGGTTACGGGTTAGGATTAGGGTACGTGTTAGGGTTAGGGTAGGGGTTAGGGTTAGGGTACGTGTTAGGGTTAGGGTAGTTATTAAACCTATCCCACTCTCTAGACACTCCTTAGCACGTAAAGGAATATTATTTGGGGGTCCAGCCATGGAGAAGAGTTTAGACACTGGGATAAGGACCACACCCATTACAAAGAAATCACATTAGGATTCTCTTTTTAAGCTGTTCCTTAAAACACTAGTGCTTAGGAAATCTATTGGAGGCAGAAGCAGTCAAGGGTAGCCTAGGGTTAGGGTTAGGCTTAGGGTTAGGCTTAGGGTACGGCTTAGGGTACGGGTTCGGGGAGGGGTGCGGGTACGGC
The DNA here is from genome assembly GCF_028023285.1 of Balaenoptera ricei. Classification (NCBI taxonomy): domain Eukaryota; kingdom Metazoa; phylum Chordata; class Mammalia; order Artiodactyla; family Balaenopteridae; genus Balaenoptera; species Balaenoptera ricei. The sequence goes on along the minus strand of NW_026777859.1, from coordinate 21,098 downwards.
ATAGGGTATGGGTTAGGGTTAGGGTTAGGGTTAGTGTTAGGGTTAGGGCTCGGTTTAGGGTACGGGTTAGGATTAGGGTACGTGTTAGGGTTAGGGTAGGGGTTAGGGTTAGGGTACGCGTTAGGGTTAGGGTAGTTATTAAACCTATCCCACTCTCTAGATACCCCTTAGCACGTAAAGGAATATTATTTGGGGGTCCAGCCATGGAGAAGAGTTTAGACACTAGTATAAGATAAGGAACACACCCATTATAAAGAAATCACATTAGGATTCTCTTTTTATGCTGTTCCTTAAAACACTAGTGCTTAGGAAATCTACTGGAGGCAGAAGCAGTCAAGGGTAGCCTAGGGTTAGGGTTAGGCTTAGGGTTAGGCTTAGGGTACGGCTTAGGATATGGGTTCGGGTAGGGGTGCGGGTACGGCGTAGAGTATGGGTTAGGGTTAGGGTTAGTGTTAGTGATAGGGTTAGGTCTCGGTTTAGGGTACGGGTTAGGATTAGGGTACGTGTTAGGGTTAGGGTAGGGGTTAGGGTTAGGGTACGCGTTAGGGTTAGGGTAGTTATTAAGCCTATCCAACTCTCTAGGTACCCCTTAGCACGTAAAGGAATATTATTTGGGGGTCCAGCCATGGAGAAGAGTTTAGACACTGGGATAAGATAAGGAACACACCCATTATAAAGAAATCACATTAGGATTCTCTTTTTATGCTGTTCCTTAAAACACTAGTGCTTAGGAAATCTATTGGAGGCAGAAGCAGTCAAGGGTAGCCTAGGGTTAGGGTTAGGCTTAGGGTTAGGCTTAGGGTACGGCTTAGGATACGGGTTCGGGGAGGGGTGCGGGTACGGCGTAGGGTATGGGTTAGGGTTAGGGTTAGGGTTAGTGTTAGGGTTAGGGCTCGGTTTAGGGTACGGGTTAGGATTAGGGTACGTGTTAGGGTTAGGGTAGGGGTTAGGGTTAGGGTACGTGTTAGGGTTAGGGTAGTTATTAAACCTATCCCACTCTCTAGACACTGCTTAGCACGTAAAGGAATATTATTTGGGGGTCCAGCCATGGAGAAGAGTTTAGACACTGGGATAAGATAAGGAACACACCCATTACAAAGAAATCACATTAGGATTCTCTTTTTAAGCTGTTCCTTAAAACACTAGTGCTTAGGAAATCTATTGGAGGCAGAAGCAGTCAAGGGTAGCCTAGGGTTAGGGTTAGGCTTAGGGTTAGGCTTAGGGTACGGCTTAGGGTACGGGTTCGGGGAGGGTTTCGGGTACGGCGTAGGGTATGGGTTAGGGTTAGGGTTAGGGTTAGTGTTAGGGTTAGGGCTCGGTTTAGGGTACGGGTTAGGATTAGGGTACTTGTTAGGGTTAGGGTAGGGGTTAGGGTTAGGGTACGCGTTAGGGTTAGGGTAGTTATTAAACCTATCCCACTCTCTAGATACCCCTTAGCACGTAAAGGAATATTATTTGGGGGTCCAGCCATGGAGAAGAGTTTAGACACTAGGATAAGATAAGGAACACACCCATTATAAAGAAATCACATTAGGATTCTCTTTTTAAGCTCTTCCTTAAAACACTAGTGCTTAGGAAATCTATTGGAGGCAGAAGCAGTCAAGGGTAGCCTAGGGTTAGGGTTAGGCTTAGGGTTAGGGTTAGGGTACGGCTTAGGATACGGGTTCGGGTAGGGGTGCGGGTACGGCGTAGAGTATGGGTTAGGGTTAGGGTTAGTGTTAGTGATAGGGTTAGGTCTCGGTTTAGGGTACGGTTTAGGATTAGGGTACGTGTTAGGGTTAGGGTAGGGGTTAGGGTTAGGGTACGTGTTAGGGTTAGGGTAGTTATTAAACCTATCCCACTCTCTAGACACCCCTTAGCACGTAAAGGTATATTATTTGGGGCTCCAGCCATGGAGAAGAATTTAGACCCTGGGATAAGATAAGGAACACACCCATTATAAAGAAATCACATTAGGATTCTCTTTTTAAGCTGTTCCTTAAAACACTAGTGCTTAGGAAATCTATTGGAGGCAGAAGCAGTCAAGGGTAGCCTAGGGTTAGGGTTAGGCTTAGGGTTAGGCTTAGGGTACGGCTTAGGGTACGGGTTCGGGGAGGGGTGCGGGTACGGCGTAGGGTATGGGTTAGGGTTAGGGTTAGGGTTAGTGTTAGGGTTAGGGCTCGGTTTAGGGTATGGGTTAGGATTAGGGTACGTGTTAGGGTTAGGGTAGGGGTTAGGGTTAGGGTACGCGTTAGGGATAGGGTAGTTATTAAACCTATCCCACTCTCTAGATACCCCTTAGCACGTAAAGGAATATTATTTGGGGGTCCAGCCATGGAGAAGAGTTTAGACACTAGGATAAGATACGGAACACACCCATTATAAAGAAATCACATTAGGATTCTCTTTTTAAGCTGTTCCTTAAAACACTAGTGCTTAGGAAATCTATTGGAGGCAGAAGCATTCAAGGGTAGCCTAGGGTTAGGGTTAGGCTTAGGGTTAGTGTTAGGGTACGGCTTAGGGTACGGATTCGGGGAGGGGTGCGGGTACGGCGTAGGGTATGGGTTAGGGTTAGGGTTAGGGTTAGTGTTAGGGTTAGGGCTCGGTTTAGGGTACGGGTTAGGATTAGGGTACGTGTTAGGGTTAGGGTAGGGGTTAGGGTTCGGGTACGCGTTAGGGTTAGGGTAGTTATTAAACCTATCCCACTCTCTAGATACCCCTTAGCACGTAAAGGAATATTATTTGGGGGTCCAGCCATGGAGAAGAGTTTAGACACTAGGATAAGATACGGAACACACCCATTATAAAGAAATCACATTAGGATTCTCTTTTTAAGCTGTTCCTTAAAACACTAGTGCTTAGGAAATCTATTGGAGGCAGAAGCATTCAAGGGTAGCCTAGGGTTAGGGTTAGGCTTAGGGTTAGGCTTAGGGTACGGCTTAGGATACGGGTTCGGGGAGGGGTGCGGGTACGGCGTAGGGTATGGGTTAGGGTTAGGGTTAGGGTTAGTGTTAGGGTTAGGGCTCGGTTTAGGGTACGGGTTAGGATTAGGGTACGTGTTAGGGTTAGGGTAGGGGTTAGGGTTAGGGTACGTGTTAGGGTTAGGGTAGTTATTAAACCTATCCCACTCTCTAGACACTCCTTAGCACGTAAAGGAATATTATTTGGGGGTCCAGCCATGGAGAAAAGTTTAGACACTGGGATAAGGACCACACCCATTACAAAGAAATCACATTAGGATTCTCTTTTTAAGCTGTTCCTTAAAACACTAGTGCTTAGGAAATCTATTGGAGGCAGAAGCAGTCAAGGGTAGCCTAGGGTTAGGGTTAGGCTTAGGGTTAGGCTTAGGGTACGGGTTCGGGGAGGGGTGCGGGTACGGCATAGGGTATGGGTTAGGGTTAGGGTTAGGGTTAGTGTTAGGGTTAGGGCTCGGTTTAGGGTACGGGTTAGGATTAGGGTACGTGTTAGGGTTAGGGTAGGGGTTAGGGTTAGGGTACGCGTTAGGGTTAGGGTAGTTATTAAACCTATCCCACTCTCTAGACACTCCTTAGCACGTAAAGGAATATTATTTGGGGGTCCAGCCATGGAGAAGAGTTTAGACACTGGGATAAGATAAGGAACACACCCATTACAAAGAAATCACATTAGGATTCTCTTTTTAAGCTGTTCCTTAAAACACTAGTGCTTAGGAAATCTATTGGAGGCAGAAGCAGTCAAGGGTAGCCTAGGGTTAGGGTTAGGCTTAGGGTTAGGCTTAGGGTACGGCTTAGGGTACGGGTTCGGGGAGGGTTTCGGGTACGGCGTAGGGTATGGGTTAGGGTTAGGGTTAGGGTTAGTGTTAGGGTTAGGGCTCGGTTTAGGGTACGGGTTAGGATTAGGGTACTTGTTAGGGTTAGGGTAGGGGTTAGGGTTAGGGTACGCGTTAGGGTTAGGGTAGTTATTAAACCTATCCCACTCTCTAGATACCCCTTAGCACGTAAAGGAATATTATTTGGGGGTCCAGCCATGGAGAAGAGTTTAGACACTAGGATAAGATAAGGAACACACCCATTATAAAGAAATCACATTAGGATTCTCTTTTTAAGCTCTTCCTTAAAACACTAGTGCTTAGGAAATCTATTGGAGGCAGAAGCAGTCAAGGGTAGCCTAGGGTTAGGGTTAGGCTTAGGGTTAGGGTTAGGGTACGGCTTAGGATACGGGTTCGGGTAGGGGTGCGGGTACGGCGTAGAGTATGGGTTAGGGTTAGGGTTAGTGTTAGTGATAGGGTTAGGTCTCGGTTTAGGGTACGGGTTAGGATTAGGGTACGTGTTAGGGTTAGGGTAGGGGTTAGGGTTAGGGTACGCGTTAGGGTTAGGGTAGTTATTAAGCCTATCCAACTCTCTAGGTACCCCTTAGCACGTAAAGGAATATTATTTGGGGGTCCAGCCATGGAGAAGAGTTTAGACACTGGGATAAGATAAGGAACACACCCATTATAAAGAAATCACATTAGGATTCTCTTTTTATGCTGTTCCTTAAAACACTAGTGCTTAGGAAATCTATTGGAGGCAGAAGCAGTCAAGGGTAGCCTAGGGTTAGGGTTAGGCTTAGGGTTAGGCTTAGGGTACGGCTTAGGATACGGGTTCGGGGAGGGGTGCGGGTACGGCGTAGGGTATGGGTTAGGGTTAGGGTTAGGGTTAGTGTTAGGGTTAGGGCTCGGTTTAGGGTACGGGTTAGGATTAGGGTACGTGTTAGGGTTAGGGTAGGGGTTAGGGTTAGGGTACGCGTTAGGGTTAGGGTAGTTATTAAACCTATCCCACTCTCTAGACACTCCTTAGCACGTAAAGGAATATTATTTGGGGGTCCAGCCATGGAGAAGAGTTTAGACACTGGGATAAGATAAGGAACACACCCATTACAAAGAAATCACATTAGGATTCTCTTTTTAAGCTGTTCCTTAAAACACTAGTGCTTAGGAAATCTATTGGAGGCAGAAGCAGTCAAGGGTAGCCTAGGGTTAGGGTTAGGCTTAGGGTTAGGCTTAGGGTACGGCTTAGGGTACGGGTTCGGGGAGGGTTTCGGGTACGGCGTAGGGTATGGGTTAGGGTTAGGGTTAGGGTTAGTGTTAGGGTTAGGGCTCGGTTTAGGGTACGGGTTAGGATTAGGGTACTTGTTAGGGTTAGGGTAGGGGTTAGGGTTAGGGTACGCGTTAGGGTTAGGGTAGTTATTAAACCTATCCCACTCTCTAGATACCCCTTAGCACGTAAAGGAATATTATTTGGGGGTCCAGCCATGGAGAAGAGTTTAGACACTAGGATAAGATAAGGAACACACCCATTATAAAGAAATCACATTAGGATTCTCTTTTTAAGCTCTTCCTTAAAACACTAGTGCTTAGGAAATCTATTGGAGGCAGAAGCAGTCAAGGGTAGCCTAGGGTTAGGGTTAGGCTTAGGGTTAGGGTTAGGGTACGGCTTAGGATACGGGTTCGGGTAGGGGTGCGGGTACGGCATAGAGTATGGGTTAGGGTTAGGGTTAGTGTTAGTGATAGGGTTAGGTCTCAGTTTAGGGTACGGGTTAGGATTAGGGTACGTGTTAGGGTTAGGGTAGGGGTTAGGGTTAGGGTACGCGTTAGGGTTAGGGTAGTTATTAAGCCTATCCAACTCTCTAGGTACCCCTTAGCACGTAAAGGAATATTATTTGGGGGTCCAGCCATGGAGAAGAGTTTAGACACTGGGATAAGATAAGGAACACACCCATTATAAAGAAATCACATTAGGATTCTCTTTTTAAGCTGTTCCTTAAAACACTAGTGCTTAGGAAATCTATTGGAGGCAGAAGCAGTCAAGGGTAGCCTAGTGTTAGGTTTAGGCTTAGGGTAAGGTTTAGGGTACGGCTTAGGGTACGGGTTCGGGGAGGGGTGCGGGTACGGCGTAGGGTATGGGTTAGGGTTAGGGTTAGGGTTAGTGTTAGGGTTAGGGCTCGGTTTAGGGTACGGGTTAGGAATAGGGTACGTGTTAGGGTTAGGGTAGGGGTTAGGGTTAGGGTACGTGTTAGGGTTAGGGTAGTTATTAAACCTATCCCACTCTCTAGACACCCCTTAGCACGTAAAGGTATATTATTTGGGGCTCCAGCCATGGAGAAGAATTTAGACACTGGGATAAGATAAGGAACACACCCATTATAAAGAAATCACATTAGGATTCTCTTTTTAAGCTGTTCCTTAAAACACTAGTGCTTAGGAAATCTATTGGAGGCAGAAGCAGTCAAGGGTAGCCTAGGGTTAGGGTTAGGCTTAGGGTTAGGCTTAGGGTACGGCTTAGGATACGGGTTCGGGGAGGGGTGCGGGTACGGCGTAGGGTATGGGTTAGGGTTAGGGTTAGGGTTAGTGTTAGGGTTAGGGCTCGGTTTAGGGTACGGGTTAGGATTAGGGTACGTGTTAGGGTTAGGGTAGGGGTTAGGGTTAGGGTACGCGTTAGGGTTAGGGTAGTTATTAAACCTATCCCACTCTCTAGACACTCCTTAGCACGTAAAGGAACATTATTTGGGGGTCCAGCCATGGAGAAAAGTTTAGACACTGGGATAAGGACCACACCCATTACAAAGAAATCACATTAGGATTCTCTTTTTAAGCTGTTCCTTAAAACACTAGTGCTTAGGAAATCTATTGGAGGCAGAAGCAGTCAAGGGTAGCCTAGGGTTAGGGTTAGGCTTAGGGTTAGGCTTAGGGTACGGCTTAGGGTACGGATTGGGGGAGGGGTGCGTGTACGGCGTAGGGTATGGGTTAGGGTTAGGGTTAGGGTTAGTGATAGGGTTAGGGCTCCGTTTAGGGTACGGGTTAGGATTAGGGTACGTGTTAGGGTTAGGGTAGGGGTTAGGGTTAGGGTACACGATAGGGTTAGGGTAGTTATTAAACCTATCCCACTCTCTAGATACCCCTTAGCACGTAAAGAAATATTATATGGGGGTCCAGCCATGGAGAAGAGTTTAGACACTGGGATAAGATAAGGAACACACCCATTATAAAGAAATCACATTAGGATTCTCTTTTTAAGCTGTTCCTTAAAACACTAGTGCTTAGGAAATCTATTGGAGGCAGAAGCAGTCAAGGGTAGCCTAGGGTTAGGGTTAGGCTTAGGGTTAGGCTTAGGGTATGGCTTAGGGTACGGGTTCGGGGAGGGGTGCGGGTACGGCGTAGGGTATGCGTTAGGGTTAGGGTTAGGGTTAGTGATAGGGTTAGGGCTCGGTTTAGGGTACGGGTTAGGATTAGGGTACCTATTAGGGTTAGGGTAGGGGTTAGGATTAGGGTACGCGTTAGGGTTAGGGTAGTTATTAAACCTATCCCACTCTCTAGATACCCCTTAGCACGTAAAGGAATATTATTTGGGGGTCCAGCCATGGAGAAGAGTCTAGACACTGGGATAAGATAAGGAACACACCCATTATAAAGAAATCACATTAGGATTCTCTTTTTAAGCTGTTCCTTCAAACACTAGTGCTTAGGAAATCTATTGGAGGCAGAAGCAGTCAAGGGTAGCCTAGGGTTAGGGTTAGGCTTAGGGTTAGTGTTAGGGTACGGCTTAGGGTACGGATTCGGGGAGGGGTGCGTGTACGGCGTAGGGTATGGGTTAGGGTTAGGGTTAGGGTTAGTGATAGGGTTAGGGCTCGGTTTAGGGTACGGGTTAGGATTAGGGTACGTGTTAGGGTTAGGGTAGGGTTTAGGGTTAGGGTACGCGTTAGGGTTAGGGTAGTTATTAAACCTATCCCACTCTCTAGATACCCCTTAGCACGTAAAGGAATATTATTTGGGGGTCCAGCCATGGAGAAGAGTTTAGACACTGGGATAAGATAAGGAACACACCCATTATAAAAAATCACATTAGGATTCTCTTTTTAAGCTGTTTCTTAAAACACTAGTGCTTAGGAAATCTATTGGAGGCAGAAGCAGTCAAGGGTAGCCTAGGGTTAGGGTTAGGCTTAGGGTTAGGCTTAGGATACGGCTTAGGGTACGGGTTCGGGGAGGGGTGCGGGTACGGCGTAGGGTATGGGTTAGGGTTAGGGTTAGTGTTAGGGTTAGGGCTCGGTTTAGGGTACGGGTTAGGATTAGGGTACGTGTTAGGGATAGGGTAGGGGTTAGGGTTAGGGTACGCGTTAGGGTTAGGGTAGTTATTAAACCTATCCCACTCTCTAGATACCCCTTACCACGTAAAGGAATATTATTTGGGGGTCCAGCCATGGAGAAGAGTTTAGACACTAGGATAAGATAAGGAACACACCCATTATAAAGAAATCACATTAGGATTCTCTTTTTATGCTGTTCCTTAAAACACTAGTGCTTAGGAAATCTATTGGAGGCAGAAGCAGTCAAGGGTAGCCTAGGGTTAGGGTTAGGCTTAGGGTTAGGCTTAGGGTACGGCTTAGGATATGGGTTCGGGGAGGGGTGCGGGTACGGCGTAGGGTATGGGTTAGGGTTAGGGTTAGGGTTAGTGTTAGGGTTAGGGCTCGGTTTAGGTTACGGGTTAGGATTAGGGTACGTGTTAGGGTTAGGGTAGGGGTTAGGGTTAGGGTACGTGTTAGGGTTAGGGTAGTTATTAAACCTATCCCACTCTCTAGACACTCCTTAGCACGTAAAGGAATATTATTTGGGGGTCCAGCCATGGAGAAGAGTTTAGACACTGGGATAAGGACCACACCCATTACAAAGAAATCACATTAGGATTCTCTTTTTAAGCTGTTCCTTAAAACACTAGTGCTTAGGAAATCTATTGGAGGCAGAAGCAGTCAAGGGTAGCCTAGGGTTAGGGTTAGGCTTAGGGTTAGGCTTAGGGTACGGCTTAGGGTACGGGTTCGGGGAGGGGTGCGGGTACGGCATAGGGTATGGGTTAGGGTTAGGGTTAGGGTTAGTGTTAGGGTTAGGGCTCGGTTTAGGGTACGGGTTAGGATTAGGGTACGTGTTAGGGTTAGGGTAGGGGTTAGGGTTAGGGTACGCGTTAGGGTTAGGGTAGTTATTAAACCTATCCCACTCTCTAGATACCCCTTAGCACGTAAAGGAATATTATTTGGGGGTCCAGCCATGGAGAAGAGTTTAGACACTAGTATAAGATAAGGAACACACCCATTATAAAGAAATCACATTAGGATTCTCTTTTTATGCTGTTCCTTAAAACACTAGTGCTTAGGAAATCTACTGGAGGCAGAAGCAGTCAAGGGTAGCCTAGGGTTAGGGTTAGGCTTAGGGTTAGGCTTAGGGTACGGCTTAGGATACGGGTTCGGGGAGGGGTGCGGGTACGGCGTAGGGTATGGGTTAGGGTTAGGGTTAGGGTTAGTGTTAGGGTTAGGGCTCGGTTTAGGGTACGGGTTAGGATTAGGGTACGTGTTAGGGTTAGGGTAGGGGTTAGGGTTAGGGTACGCGTTAATGTTAGGGTAGTTATTAAACCTATCCCACTCTCTAGACACTCCTTAGCACGTAAAGGAATATTATTTGGGGGTCCAGCCATGGAGAAGAGTTTAGACACTAGGATAAGATAAGGAACACACCCATTATAAAGAAATCACATTAGGATTCTCTTTTTAAGCTCTTCCTTAAAACACTAGTGCTTAGGAAATCTATTGGAGGCAGAAGCAGTCAAGGGTAGCCTAGGGTTAGGGTTAGGCTTAGGGTTAGGGTTAGGGTACGGCTTAGGATATGGGTTCGGGTAGGGGTGCGGGTACGGCGTAGAGTATGGGTTAGGGTTAGGGTTAGTGTTAGTGATAGGGTTAGGTCTCGGTTTAGGGTACGGGTTAGGATTAGGGTACGTGTTAGGGTTAGGGTAGGGGTTAGGGTTAGGGTACGCGTTAGGGTTAGGGTAGTTATTAAGCCTATCCAACTCTCTAGGTACCCCTTAGCACGTAAAGGAATATTATTTGGGGGTCCAGCCATGGAGAAGAGTTTAGACACTGGGATAAGATAAGGAACACACCCATTATAAAGAAATCACATTAGGATTCTCTTTTTATGCTGTTCCTTAAAACACTAGTGCTTAGGAAATCTATTGGAGGCAGAAGCAGTCAAGGGTAGCCTAGGGTTAGGGTTAGGCTTAGGGTTAGGCTTAGGGTACGGCTTAGGATACGGGTTCGGGGAGGGGTGCGGGTACGGCGTAGGGTATGGGTTAGGGTTAGGGTTAGGGTTAGTGTTAGGGTTAGGGCTCGGTTTAGGGTACGGGTTAGGATTAGGGTACGTGTTAGGGTTAGGGTAGGGGTTAGGGTTAGGGTACGTGTTAGGGTTAGGGTAGTTATTAAACCTATCCCACTCTCTAGACACTGCTTAGCACGTAAAGGAATATTATTTGGGGGTCCAGCCATGGAGAAGAGTTTAGACACTGGGATAAGATAAGGAACACACCCATTACAAAGAAATCACATTAGGATTCTCTTTTTAAGCTGTTCCTTAAAACACTAGTGCTTAGGAAATCTATTGGAGGCAGAAGCAGTCAAGGGTAGCCTAGGGTTAGGGTTAGGCTTAGGGTTAGGCTTAGGGTACGGCTTAGGGTACGGGTTCGGGGAGGGTTTCGGGTACGGCGTAGGGTATGGGTTAGGGTTAGGGTTAGGGTTAGTGTTAGGGTTAGGGCTCGGTTTAGGGTACGGGTTAGGATTAGGGTACTTGTTAGGGTTAGGGTAGGGGTTAGGGTTAGGGTACGCGTTAGGGTTAGGGTAGTTATTAAACCTATCCCACTCTCTAGATACCCCTTAGCACGTAAAGGAATATTATTTGGGGGTCCAGCCATGGAGAAGAGTTTAGACACTAGGATAAGATAAGGAACACACCCATTATAAAGAAATCACATTAGGATTCTCTTTTTAAGCTCTTCCTTAAAACACTAGTGCTTAGGAAATCTATTGGAGGCAGAAGCAGTCAAGGGTAGCCTAGGGTTAGGGTTAGGCTTAGGGTTAGGGTTAGGGTACGGCTTAGGATACGGGTTCGGGTAGGGGTGCGGGTACGGCGTAGAGTATGGGTTAGGGTTAGGGTTAGTGTTAGTGATAGGGTTAGGTCTCGGTTTAGGGTACGGTTTAGGATTAGGGTACGTGTTAGGGTTAGGGTAGGGGTTAGGGTTAGGGTACGTGTTAGGGTTAGGGTAGTTATTAAACCTATCCCACTCTCTAGACACCCCTTAGCACGTAAAGGTATATTATTTGGGGCTCCAGCCATGGAGAAGAATTTAGACCCTGGGATAAGATAAGGAACACACCCATTATAAAGAAATCACATTAGGATTCTCTTTTTAAGCTGTTCCTTAAAACACTAGTGCTTAGGAAATCTATTGGAGGCAGAAGCAGTCAAGGGTAGCCTAGGGTTAGGGTTAGGCTTAGGGTTAGGCTTAGGGTACGGCTTAGGGTACGGGTTCGGGGAGGGGTGCGGGTACGGCGTAGGGTATGGGTTAGGGTTAGGGTTAGGGTTAGTGTTAGGGTTAGGGCTCGGTTTAGGGTATGGGTTAGGATTAGGGTACGTGTTAGGGTTAGGGTAGGGGTTAGGGTTAGGGTACGCGTTAGGGATAGGGTAGTTATTAAACCTATCCCACTCTCTAGATACCCCTTAGCACGTAAAGGAATATTATTTGGGGGTCCAGCCATGGAGAAGAGTTTAGACACTAGGATAAGATACGGAACACACCCATTATAAAGAAATCACATTAGGATTCTCTTTTTAAGCTGTTCCTTAAAACACTAGTGCTTAGGAAATCTATTGGAGGCAGAAGCATTCAAGGGTAGCCTAGGGTTAGGGTTAGGCTTAGGGTTAGTGTTAGGGTACGGCTTAGGGTACGGATTCGGGGAGGGGTGCGGGTACGGCGTAGGGTATGGGTTAGGGTTAGGGTTAGGGTTAGTGTTAGGGTTAGGGCTCGGTTTAGGGTACGGGTTAGGATTAGGGTACGTGTTAGGGTTAGGGTAGGGGTTAGGGTTCGGGTACGCGTTAGGGTTAGGGTAGTTATTAAACCTATCCCACTCTCTAGATACCCCTTAGCACGTAAAGGAATATTATTTGGGGGTCCAGCCATGGAGAAGAGTTTAGACACTAGGATAAGATACGGAACACACCCATTATAAAGAAATCACATTAGGATTCTCTTTTTAAGCTGTTCCTTAAAACACTAGTGCTTAGGAAATCTATTGGAGGCAGAAGCATTCAAGGGTAGCCTAGGGTTAGGGTTAGGCTTAGGGTTAGGCTTAGGGTACGGCTTAGGATACGGGTTCGGGGAGGGGTGCGGGTACGGCGTAGGGTATGGGTTAGGGTTAGGGTTAGGGTTAGTGTTAGGGTTAGGGCTCGGTTTAGGGTACGGGTTAGGATTAGGGTACGTGTTAGGGTTAGGGTAGGGGTTAGGGTTAGGGTACGTGTTAGGGTTAGGGTAGTTATTAAACCTATCCCACTCTCTAGACACTCCTTAGCACGTAAAGGAATATTATTTGGGGGTCCAGCCATGGAGAAAAGTTTAGACACTGGGATAAGGACCACACCCATTACAAAGAAATCACATTAGGATTCTCTTTTTAAGCTGTTCCTTAAAACACTAGTGCTTAGGAAATCTATTGGAGGCAGAAGCAGTCAAGGGTAGCCTAGGGTTAGGGTTAGGCTTAGGGTTAGGCTTAGGGTACGGGTTCGGGGAGGGGTGCGGGTACGGCATAGGGTATGGGTTAGGGTTAGGGTTAGGGTTAGTGTTAGGGTTAGGGCTCGGTTTAGGGTACGGGTTAGGATTAGGGTACGTGTTAGGGTTAGGGTAGGGGTTAGGGTTAGGGTACGCGTTAGGGTTAGGGTAGTTATTAAACCTATCCCACTCTCTAGACACTCCTTAGCACGTAAAGGAATATTATTTGGGGGTCCAGCCATGGAGAAGAGTTTAGACACTGGGATAAGATAAGGAACACACCCATTACAAAGAAATCACATTAGGATTCTCTTTTTAAGCTGTTCCTTAAAACACTAGTGCTTAGGAAATCTATTGGAGGCAGAAGCAGTCAAGGGTAGCCTAGGGTTAGGGTTAGGCTTAGGGTTAGGCTTAGGGTACGGCTTAGGGTACGGGTTCGGGGAGGGTTTCGGGTACGGCGTAGGGTATGGGTTAGGGTTAGGGTTAGGGTTAGTGTTAGGGTTAGGGCTCGGTTTAGGGTATGGGTTAGGATTAGGGTACTTGTTAGGGTTAGGGTAGGGGTTAGGGTTAGGGTACGCGTTAGGGTTAGGGTAGTTATTAAACCTATCCCACTCTCTAGATACCCCTTAGCACGTAAAGGAATATTATTTGGGGGTCCAGCCATGGAGAAGAGTTTAGACACTAGGATAAGATAAGGAACACACCCATTATAAAGAAATCACATTAGGATTCTCTTTTTAAGCTCTTCCTTAAAACACTAGTGCTTAGGAAATCTATTGGAGGCAGAAGCAGTCAAGGGTAGCCTAGGGTTAGGGTTAGGCTTAGGGTTAGGGTTAGGGTACGGCTTAGGATACGGGTTCGGGTAGGGGTGCGGGTACGGCGTAGAGTATGGGTTAGGGTTAGGGTTAGTGTTAGTGATAGGGTTAGGTCTCGGTTTAGGGTACGGGTTAGGATTAGGGTACGTGTTAGGGTTAGGGTAGGGGTTAGGGTTAGGGTACGCGTTAGGGTTAGGGTAGTTATTAAGCCTATCCAACTCTCTAGGTACCCCTTAGCACGTAAAGGAATATTATTTGGGGGTCCAGCCATGGAGAAGAGTTTAGACACTGGGATAAGATAAGGAACACACCCATTATAAAGAAATCACATTAGGATTCTCTTTTTATGCTGTTCCTTAAAACACTAGTGCTTAGGAAATCTATTGGAGGCAGAAGCAGTCAAGGGTAGCCTAGGGTTAGGGTTAGGCTTAGGGTTAGGCTTAGGGTACGGCTTAGGATACGGGTTCGGGGAGGGGTGCGGGTACGGCGTAGGGTATGGGTTAGGGTTAGGGTTAGGGTTAGTGTTAGGGTTAGGGCTCGGTTTAGGGTACGGGTTAGGATTAGGGTACGTGTTAGGGTTAGGGTAGGGGTTAGGGTTAGGGTACGCGTTAGGGTTAGGGTAGTTATTAAACCTATCCCACTCTCTAGACACTCCTTAGCACGTAAAGGAATATTATTTGGGGGTCCAGCCATGGAGAAGAGTTTAGACACTGGGATAAGATAAGGAACGCACCCATTACAAAGAAATCACATTAGGATTCTCTTTTTAAGCTGTTCCTTAAAACACTAGTGCTTAGGAAATCTATTGGAGGCAGAAGCAGTCAAGGGTAGCCTAGGGTTAGGGTTAGGCTTAGGGTTAGGCTTAGGGTACGGCTTAGGGTACGGGTTCGGGGAGGGTTTCGGGTACGGCGTAGGGTATGGGTTAGGGTTAGGGTTAGGGTTAGTGTTAGGGTTAGGGCTCGGTTTAGGGTACGGGTTAGGATTAGGGTACTTGTTAGGGTTAGGGTAGGGGTTAGGGTTAGGGTACGCGTTAGGGTTAGGGTAGTTATTAAACCTATCCCACTCTCTAGATACCCCTTAGCACGTAAAGGAATATTATTTGGGGGTCCAGCCATGGAGAAGAGTTTAGACACTAGGATAAGATAAGGAACACACCCATTATAAAGAAATCACATTAGGATTCTCTTTTTAAGCTCTTCCTTAAAACACTAGTGCTTAGGAAATCTATTGGAGGCAGAAGCAGTCAAGGGTAGCCTAGGGTTAGGGTTAGGCTTAGGGTTAGGGTTAGGGTACGGCTTAGGATACGGGTTCGGGTAGGGGTGCGGGTACGGCATAGAGTATGGGTTAGGATTAGGGTTAGTGTTAGTGATAGGGTTAGGTCTCAGTTTAGGGTACGGGTTAGGATTAGGGTACGTGTTAGGGTTAGGGTAGGGGTTAGGGTTAGGGTACGCGTTAGGGTTAGGGTAGTTATTAAGCCTATCCAACTCTCTAGGTACCCCTTAGCACGTAAAGGAATATTATTTGGGGGTCCAGCCATGGAGAAGAGTTTAGACACTGGGATAAGATAAGGAACACACCCATTATAAAGAAATCATATTAGGATTCTCTTTTTAAGCTGTTCCTTAAAACACTAGTGCTTAGGAAATCTATTGGAGGCAGAAGCAGTCAAGGGTAGCCTAGTGTTAGGTTTAGGCTTAGGGTAAGGTTTAGGGTACGGCTTAGGGTACGGGTTCGGGGAGGGGTGCGGGTACGGCGTAGGGTATGGGTTAGGGTTAGGGTTAGGGTTAGTGTTAGGGTTAGGGCTCGGTTTAGGGTACGGGTTAGGAATAGGGTACGTGTTAGGGTTAGGGTAGGGGTTAGGGTTAGGGTACGTGTTAGGGTTAGGGTAGTTATTAAACCTATCCCACTCTCTAGACACCCCTTAGCACGTAAAGGTATATTATTTGGGGCTCCAGCCATGGAGAAGAATTTAGACACTGGGATAAGATAAGGAACACACCCATTATAAAGAAATCACATTAGGATTCTCTTTTTAAGCTGTTCCTTAAAACACTAGTGCTTAGGAAATCTATTGGAGGCAGAAGCAGTCAAGGGTAGCCTAGGGTTAGGGTTAGGCTTAGGGTTAGGCTTAGGGTACGGCTTAGGATACGGGTTCGGGGAGGGGTGCGGGTACGGCGTAGGGTATGGGTTAGGGTTAGGGTTAGGGTTAGTGTTAGGGTTAGGGCTCGGTTTAGGGTACGGGTTAGGATTAGGGTACGTGTTAGGGTTAGGGTAGGGGTTAGGGTTAGGGTACGCGTTAGGGTTAGGGTAGTTATTAAACCTATCCCACTCTCTAGATACCCCTTAGCACGTAAAGGAATATTATTTGGGGGTCCAGCCATGGAGAAGAGTTTAGACACTAGGATAAGATACGGAACACACCCATTATAAAGAAATCACATTAGGATTCTCTTTTTAAGCTGTTCCTTAAAACACTAGTGCTTAGGAAATCTATTGGAGGCAGAAGCATTCAAGGGTAGCCTAGGGTTAGGGTTAGGCTTAGGGTTAGGCTTAGGGTACGGCTTAGGATACGGGTTCGGGGAGGGGTGCGGGTACGGCGTAGGGTATGGGTTAGGGTTAGGGTTAGGGTTAGTGTTAGGGTTAGGGCTCGGTTTAGGGTACGGGTTAGGATTAGGGTACGTGTTAGGGTTAGGGTAGGGGTTAGGGTTAGGGTACGTGTTAGGGTTAGGGTAGTTATTAAACCTATCCCACTCTCTAGACACTCCTTAGCACGTAAAGGAATATTATTTGGGGGTCCAGCCATGGAGAAAAGTTTAGACACTGGGATAAGGACCACACCCATTACAAAGAAATCACATTAGGATTCTCTTTTTAAGCTGTTCCTTAAAACACTAGTGCTTAGGAAATCTATTGGAGGCAGAAGCAGTCAAGGGTAGCCTAGGGTTAGGGTTAGGCTTAGGGTTAGGCTTAGGGTACGGCTTAGGGTACGGATTCGGGGAGGGGTGCGTGTACGGCGTAGGGTATGGGTTAGGGTTAGGGTTAGGGTTAGTGATAGGGTTAGGGCTCCGTTTAGGGTACGGGTTAGGATTAGGGTACGTGTTAGGGTTAGGGTAGGGGTTAGGGTTAGGGTACGCGATAGGGTTAGGGTAGTTATTAAACCTATCCCACTCTCTAGATACCCCTTAGCACGTAAAGAAATATTATATGGGGGTCCAGCCATGGAGAAGAGTTTAGACACTGGGATAAGATAAGGAACACACCCATTATAAAGAAATCACATTAGGATTCTCTTTTTAAGCTCTTCCTTAAAACACTAGTGCTTAGGAAATCTACTGGATGCAGAAGCAGTCAAGGGTAGCCTAGGGTTAGGGTTAGGCTTAGGGTTAGGGTTAGGGTACGGCTTAGGGTACGGGTTTGGTGAGGGGTGCGGGTACGGCATAGGGTATGGGTTAGGGTTAGGGTTAGGGTTAGTGTTAGGGTTAGGGCTCGGTTTAGGGTACGGGTTAGGAATAGGGTACGTGTTAGGGTTAGGGTAGGGGTTAGGGTTAGGGTACGTGTTAGGGTTAGGGTAGTTATTAAACCTATCCCACTCTCTAGACACTCCTTAGCACGTAAAGGTATATTATTTGGGGCTCCAGCTATGGAGAAGAGTCTAGACACTGGGATAAGATAAGGAACACACCCATTATAAAGAAATCACATTAGGATTCCCTTTTTAAGCTGTTCCTTAAAACACTAGTGCTTAGGAAATCTATTGGAGGCAGAAGCAGTCAAGGGTAGCCTAGGGTTAGGGTTAGGCTTAGGGTTAGGCTTAGGGTATGGCTTAGGGTACGGGTTCGGGGAGGGGTGCGGGTACGGCGTAGGGTATGCGTTAGGGTTAGGGTTAGGGTTAGTGATAGGGTTAGGGCTCGGTTTAGGGTACGGGTTAGGATTAGGGTACGTGTTAGGGTTAGGGTAGGGGTTAGGATTAGGGTACGCGTTAGGGTTAGGGTAGTTATTAAACCTATCCCACTCTCTAGATACCCCTTAGCACGTAAAGGAATATTATTTGGGGTTCCAGCCATGGAGAAGAGTTTAGACACTGGGATAAGGTAAGGAACACACCCATTATAAAGAAATCACATTAGGATTCTCTTTTTAAGCTGTTCCTTAAAACACTAGTGCTTAGGAAATCTACTGGATGCAGAAGCAGTCAAGGGTAGCCTAGGGTTAGGGTTAGGCTTAGGGTTAGGGTTAGGGTACGGCTTAGGGTACGGGTTCGGTGAGGGGTGCGGGTACGGCATAGGGTATGGGTTAGGGTTAGGGTTAGGGTTAGTGTTAGGGTTAGGGCTCGGTTTAGGGTACGGGTTAGGAATAGGGTACGTGTTAGGGTTAGGGTAGGGGTTAGGGTTAGGGTACGCGTTAGGGTTAGGGTAGTTATTAAACCTATCCCACTCTCTAGATACCCCTTAGCACGTAAAGGAATATTATTTGGGGGTCCAGCCATGGAGAAGAGTTTAGACACTAGGATAAGATACGGAACACACCCATTATAAAGAAATCACATTAGGATTCTCTTTTTAAGCTGTTCCTTAAAACACTAGTGCTTAGGAAATCTATTGGAGGCAGAAGCATTCAAGGGTAGCCTAGGGTTAGGGTTAGGCTTAGGGTTAGTGTTAGGGTACGGCTTAGGGTACGGATTCGGGGAAGGGTGCGTGTACGGCGTAGGGTATGGGTTAGGGTTAGGGTTAGGGTTAGTGATAGGGTTAGGGCTTGGTTTAGGGTACGGGTTAGGATTAGGGTACGTGTTAGGGTTAGGGTAGGGTTTAGGGTTAGGGTACGCGTTAGGGTTAGGGTAGTTATTAAACCTATCCCACTCTCTAGATACCCCTTAGCACGTAAAGGAATATTATTTGGGGGTCCAGCCATGGAGAAGAGTTTAGACACTGGGATAAGATAAGGAACACACCCATTATAAAGAAATCACATTAGGATTCTCTTTTTAAGCTGTTTCTTAAAACACTAGTGCTTAGGAAATCTATTGGAGGCAGAAGCAGTCAAGGGTAGCCTAGGGTTAGGGTTAGGCTTAGGGTTAGGCTTAGGATACGGCTTAGGGTACGGGTTCGGGGAGGGGTGCGGGTACGGCGTAGGGTATGGGTTAGGGTTAGGGTTAGGGTTAGTGTTAGGGTTAGGGCTCGGTTTAGGGTACGGGTTAGGATTAGGGTACGTGTTAGGGTTAGGGTAGGGGTTAGGGTTAGGGTACGCGTTAGGGTTAGGGTAGTTATTAAACCTATCCCACTCTCTAGATACCCCTTAGCACGTAAAGGAATATTATTTGGGGGTCCAGCCATGGAGAAGAGTTTAGACACTAGGATAAGATAAGGAACACACCCATTATAAAGAAATCACATTAGGATTCTCTTTTTATGCTGTTCCTTAAAACACTAGTGCTTAGGAAATCTATTGGAGGCAGAAGCAGTCAAGGGTAGCCTAGGGTTAGGGTTAGGCTTAGGGTTAGGCTTAGGGTACGGCTTAGGATACGGGTTCGGGGAGGGGTGCGGGTACGGCGTAGGGTATGGGTTAGGGTTAGGGTTAGGGTTAGTGTTAGGGTTAGGGCTCGGTTTAGGGTACGGGTTAGGATTAGGGTACGTGTTAGGGTTAGGGTAGGGGTTAGGGTTAGGGTACGTGTTAGGGTTAGGGTAGTTATTAAACCTATCCCACTCTCTAGACACTCCTTAGCACGTAAAGGAATATTATTTGGGGGTCCAGCCATGGAGAAGAATTTAGACACTGGGATAAGGACCACACCCATTACAAAGAAATCACATTAGGATTCTCTTTTTAAGCTGTTCCTTAAAACACTAGTGCTTAGGAAATCTATTGGAGGCAGAAGCAGTCAAGGGTAGCCTAGGGTTAGGGTTAGGCTTAGGGTTAGGCTTAGGGTACGGGTTAGGGTACGGGTTCGGGGAGGGGTGCGGGTACGGCATAGGGTATGGGTTAGGGTTAGGGTTAGGGTTAGTGTTAGGGTTAGGGCTCGGTTTAGGGTACGGGTTAGGATTAGGGTACGTGTTAGGGTTAGGGTAGGGGTTAGGGTTAGGGTACGCGTTAGGGTTAGGGTAGTTATTAAACCTATCCCACTCTCTAGACACTCCTTAGCACGTAAAGGAATATTATTTGGGGGTCCAGCCATGGAGAAGAGTTTAGACACTGGGATAAGATAAGGAACACACCCATTACAAAGAAATCACATTAGGATTCTCTTTTTAAGCTGTTCCTTAAAACACTAGTGCTTAGGAAATCTACTGGATGCAGAAGCAGTCAAGGGTAGCCTAGGGTTAGGGTTAGGCTTAGGGTTAGGGTTAGGGTACGGCTTAGGGTACGGGTTTGGTGAGGGGTGCGGGTACGGCATAGGGTATGGGTTAGGGTTAGGGTTAGGGTTAGTGTTAGGGTTAGGGCTCGGTTTAGGGTACGGGTTAGGAATAGGGTACGTGTTAGGGTTAGGGTAGGGGTTAGGGTTAGGGTACGTGTTAGGGTTAGGGTAGTTATTAAACCTATCCCACTCTCTAGACACTCCTTAGCACGTAAAGGTATATTATTTGGGGCTCCAGCTATGGAGAAGAGTCTAGACACTGGGATAAGATAAGGAACACACCCATTATAAAGAAATCACATTAGGATTCCCTTTTTAAGCTGTTCCTTAAAACACTAGTGCTTAGGAAATCTATTGGAGGCAGAAGCAGTCAAGGGTAGCCTAGGGTTAGGGTTAGGCTTAGGGTTAGGCTTAGGGTATGGCTTAGGGTACGGGTTCGGGGAGGGGTGCGGGTACGGCATAGGGTATGCGTTAGGGTTAGGGTTAGGGTTAGTGATAGGGTTAGGGCTCGGTTTAGGGTACGGGTTAGGATTAGGGTACGTGTTAGGGTTAGGGTAGGGGTTAGGATTAGGGTACGCGTTAGGGTTAGGGTAGTTATTAAACCTATCCCACTCTCTAGATACCCCTTAGCACGTAAAGGAATATTATTTGGGGTTCCAGCCATGGAGAAGAGTTTAGACACTGGGATAAGGTAAGGAACACACCCATTATAAAGAAATCACATTAGGATTCTCTTTTTAAGCTGTTCCTTAAAACACTAGTGCTTAGGAAATCTACTGGATGCAGAAGCAGTCAAGGGTAGCCTAGGGTTAGGGTTAGGCTTAGGGTTAGGGTTAGGGTACGGCTTAGGGTACGGGTTCGGTGAGGGGTGCGGGTACGGCATAGGGTATGGGTTAGGGTTAGGGTTAGGGTTAGTGTTAGGGTTAGGGCTCGGTTTAGGGTACGGGTTAGGAATAGGGTACGTGTTAGGGTTAGGGTAGGGGTTAGGGTTAGGGTACGCGTTAGGGTTAGGGTAGTTATTAAACCTATCCCACTCTCTAGATACCCCTTAGCACGTAAAGGAATATTATTTGGGGGTCCAGCCATGGAGAAGAGTTTAGACACTAGGATAAGATACGGAACACACCCATTATAAAGAAATCACATTAGGATTCTCTTTTTAAGCTGTTCCTTAAAACACTAGTGCTTAGGAAATCTATTGGAGGCAGAAGCATTCAAGGGTAGCCTAGGGTTAGGGTTAGGCTTAGGGTTAGTGTTAGGGTACGGCTTAGGGTACGGATTCGGGGAAGGGTGCGTGTACGGCGTAGGGTATGGGTTAGGGTTAGGGTTAGGGTTAGTGATAGGGTTAGGGCTCGGTTTAGG
>NW_026777858.1:82500-84021 GCF_028023285.1 Balaenoptera ricei | reverse complement strand
CCTAACCCTAACCCTAACCCTAACCCTAACCCTAACCCTAACCCTAACCCTAACCCTAACCCTAACCCTAACCCTAACCCTAACCCTAACCCTAACCCTAACCCTAACCCTAACCCTAACCCTAACCCTAACCCTAACCCTAACCCTAACCCTAACCCTAACCCTAACCCTAACCCTAACCCTAACCCTAACCCTAACCCTAACCCTAACCCTAACCCTAACCCTAACCCTAACCCTAACCCTAACCTAACCCTAACCCTAACCCTAACCCTAACCCTAACCCTAACCCTAACCCTAACCCTAACCCTAACCCTAACCCTAACCCTAACCCTAACCCTAACCCTAACCCTAACCCTAACCCTAACCCTAACCCTAACCCTAACCCTAACCCTAACCCTAACCCTAACCCTAACCCTAACCCTAACCCTAACCCTAACCCTAACCCTAACCCTAACCCTAACCCTAACCCTAACCCTAACCCTAACCCTAACCCTAACCCTAACCCTAACCCTAACCCTAACCCTAACCCTAACCCTAACCCTAACCCTAACCCTAACCCTAACCCTAACCCTAACCCTAACCCTAACCCTAACCCTAACCCTAACCCTAACCCTAACCCTAACCCTAACCCTAACCCTAACCCTAACCCTAACCCTAACCCTAACCCTAACCCTAACCCTAACCCTAACCCTAACCCTAACCCTAACCCTAACCCTAACCCTAACCCTAACCTAACCCTAACCCTAACCCTAACCCTAACCCTAACCCTAACCCTAACCCTAACCCTAACCCTAACCCTAACCCTAACCCTAACCCTAACCCTAACCCTAACCCTAACCCTAACCCTAACCCTAACCCTAACCCTAACCCTAACCCTAACCCTAACCCTAACCCTAACCCTAACCCTAACCCTAACCCTAACCCTAACCCTAACCCTAACCCAACCTAACCCTAACCCTAACCCTAACCCTAACCCTAACCCTAACCCTAACCCTAACCCTAACCCTAACCCTAACCCTAACCCTAACCCTAACCCTAACCCTAACCCTAACCCTAACCCTAACCCTAACCCTAACCCTAACCCTAACCCTAACCCTAACCCTAACCCTAACCCTAACCCTAACCCTAACCCTAACCCTAACCCTAACCCTAACCCTAACCCTAACCCTAACCCTAACCCTAACCCTAACCCTAACCCTAACCCTAACCCTAACCCTAACCCTAACCCTAACCCTAACCCTAACCCTAACCCTAACCCTAACCCTAACCCTAACCCTAACCCTAACCCTAACCCTAACCCTAACCCTAACCCTAACCCTAACCCTAACCCTAACCCTAACCCTAACCCTAACCCTAACCCTAACCCTAACCCTAACCCTAACCCTAACCCTAACCCTAACCCTAACCCTAACCCTAACCCTAACCCTAACCCTAACCCTAACCCTAACCCTAACCCTAACCCTAACCCTAACCCTAACCCTAACCCTAACCCTAACCCTAACCCTAACCCTAACCCTAACC
>NW_026777858.1:0-75000 GCF_028023285.1 Balaenoptera ricei | reverse complement strand
CCATTTGCTAAATGAAGAGCAGCTAAACGTTTTGTTTGACAGAGTGAAGCAAAGCTGAGTAGAAAAACAGCAGATAACAGAGCCAACGCTCAGCAGAGAATATGGAAGAATAGCGTTACCTTTATAATAATAGCTGGCATTTAAAACCCTAAATCCTTACCTTAGTTTGCAAGGCTCTAAGCATCTGGCCCCTAACCACTTCTGCCACTTCATTCCTTGCTACTGTATCCCTGGCTCCTTTCATCCCTGCCCTACTGGCCTTTATTCTCTTCCTATGCAGGCAAGTTCCCCTCCCAGAGCCTTTGCATTTGTTTCCTCTGCCTGGAATGCTGTGCCCCGTTGATATTCTCCTGGCTTGCTCTTCCTCTAAGTGCTCAAATACCATCTCTTTAGAGAAACTTATCCTGATTGATCCATTTCAAACCCACACAGCCACTGTTTCCTTATCCTAATTTTCCTTTCCTTCAGAGAATTTATCACTAATTGACATTTGATATCTGTTTGTTTGTTGTCTGTCCCCACATACACACACACTAGAATAGAGTTTCCATGAGGGCAGAGACTTTGCCTGTTCTGTTCCCTAGTGCTTAAAATCTTCCCAGCATGTAGTAAGCCCTCAATGAATGTTTGATAAATAAACAATTGAATACGTGCATGCTCCCTGTTACCGGCTCTGTGCATTACAGCTTCAAAATTAGCAATTCCATATGTGAATTTCATCACCATCCTTGTTTTGTGACAGATCTCAAGCTGGTTCCATCTAGCCCCATCTTGGTCAAGTTTGAGGATTTTGCCATCATACCCCCAACCACCTTTTGGGTAGGGTGATAAATTTATCTGGGTTTGCCCAGGATTGTCCTGATTTTAAAACTGAAGTCTCAGGAATCTCTTCAATTCCAAGCAAATTAGGAAGGTTGGTCACCCTGCTTTGAGGTATCTAGGCTCCATCTTCCTCGTCTTGTTTTATTGTTGTGAGTGTGTGGAATGAGGGGGTGGGGGGTGGGGGGTGGCGGTGACTTAAGAGTGTTCTGGGCCATCTGGAGAGGAAATTGGCTATATGTAGTGGGTAGAATGGGAGGGCTGGATGGCCAGTAGTGAGGCTGTGGTCAGCTGATGGGCCTTACCAAACAGCAACAAAAAAGAGGTGAAAGAACAACATAGAAGATGCTGTTCTGGCTTCCAGAGCCCTCTGGCACAGGCAATGGTTGGTACATTCTCTAGAGAAAGTTCCTGGCTTCTAAGTCTCAGGCTCTGCTGTTGACATGGCCTCACCCACTCCATGTCACTTTCAAAAAGTAGCCTATCATGCATTTATTAACTCAGTTGTCACAAGAACCCCATGAGTTAGGTATTGTTATTATCCCCATTTTACAGATGAAGAAACTGAGGCTCAGAAAAGTAGAATAAGTTGTGCAAATTCAAATAGTTTAAATAGTGAAGTCAGGATTTGAACCTCAGTATTCTGACTCTCAAAGTCCACTCTTAGTCACTACATTATCATGCAGCTCTTAACAATGTAAATATGCATTTGGGCTATGCCTAGCCAAGGGCATAAAATCTTTTTTTTTTTTTTTAGGCTATGTTGTTTCATACCCCAACAGTTGAAATTAAAAGTAATTGATCACGCGTTTCTTAGTTCTAATGAGGCTTTAAGCACTGAAGAAACCAAAATAACGAACAAAAAAAATACAACTACTAGACAAAAAAGGGCAAATGACATGGACCCTAAGTCTCACAGGCATCAGTCAAGATTATGAGGCCAGATAAGAAAGTCTCCAGTTTACTGGACAGACCTATCTGGTAGAATTTCTTCTCTGAACACAATGTTCCCAGGCCATGCACACACTCTCTCCATGATATTTTCAGAGAAGGATGCCTCGTTTGCGTGTAATTCTGAGAAGCATGTATAATTCTGAGAGCGTTAGTGTCTTAACAGGATCTTGCAAAGCCAGAAACAGCTGTCTTGTAGTGAAAACACAAACTGGACTTGGATTCAAACCAGACTTGTTCTAGCTCCCATTCTGCCACTTACTAGCTGTATGACTAGTCACTTAATCTTGCCAAGCCTCAGTTTTCCAACCTGTAAAACTGATAAATCTATGTCCTCACTGATTGAAGGAAAATCAGTTTAAATATTTCTCTGGATAATCCCCCATCAACTTTTTGCTTTGCAAAATTGTAGTGTAGAAATGCCAGCAGTATGGAAGTTTATGTATTGCACTTGAAAGAGTTCTGAACTAGCGCTCTTGGATCTGAGAGTAGAATGGGAAGGGGGTCTGTCTAATTAATTAGCATTAATTAGGTAACCTGTCCAGAACCTCAGTTTCTGATTCTGTAACATCAGGGTTAGATTAGGTAATATTCAAGGTTCCCCTCTAGTTCTGGATCTAATATTCTCACTCAATATTTTTAATTAGGCGATTCAATATAAATTTGTATCATTCACTAATATACCTGTCCTGTGACTTTTGCCCAGAAATTTCTCTTTCTGGCTGGGGAACTTCTTGCTGCTTTTGGAAATTTCATCTATTACATAGCTCTTAGATAGTCGTAACGGGTAAGGGATGATCCTCCTATCAGCACAATTAACTGCCCTTTCTTCTCAAGTAGCCCTCTGCGGAATGAACTTGATTACATTTGTTTCCTGGGCCTCTCTATTTGGCCCTGCTGCTGCTTTCTCCATCCAAATCTGCATTTCCTCTGAATGCGCCTTATATAGTGATTGGTGGAGAGATTTGCTCCCAGGGAAATCAGGAAAACTTTTTCCTCCTCCTTAACACCTGCTCACTCCTTAATCCTTGCCTTCAAAGCTTCCACCCCCACCATCCTGCTGACATTAATGTCAGGATCACCTCTCTGACTGACCCAATGCCCTTTTCATGGTCCTCCTTTTCTCCATCTTCCCTGTAGAGCTTTTTACTATATCCTCTCTCTTGAAAATACCACCCTCTCGAAAATACCACCTCCCTTGACTTCTTCTGACACTAATAATGAAGTTCCCATCACTTTGGAGTTGACAAAATGATTTTGTAACAAGACTGGAGAAAACCCTCATCGACAGAACTCCTCTCAGGGTTGGGAGAGATGGAATGATGGTGTGGGGTGTGAGCTGGGGACTACAGGGCATAGTGGTGGGATAAAGATGAAGCTCCCAAGGGGAATATGTGAGTAAAAATAGGTGATCACCAAACTTGCTAAGGATAAAAGTGGTGTTCTTTACTTGAGGACTTTTATTTTGTTGAGTAACCAGATGAGTAGGCATGCAGGTCAATGGCAGAACTAAAGGGCCCCATGTAACAGAGGAAAAACTGAGTACCCGTAGGGGTCAGGCAGACACCTCAGGGGAAGAAAGGAAATCAACCACCTGCATCAGTGTGATGGAAAATGGACTTCGTGGAAGTCATTGCTGATGGAAACTGAATCCTTTAGGGGATGTAATATAATCCTCTTCTAGTCTGCTCTACAAAATCTTCAGTAAAGCCTGCATTGCTCACTTATGTTTTTTGTGCTAGTGGATTATTTGCCACGGTCTGTGTCAAGGTTGATACAGATTGAAGCATAGTGTTTGGCACTGGCTGGAAAGAGACTGCCTGCGGAGACAGCCACATCTTGACAGTATCTCATTTGATCCCCACGCTATACCCATGACTTGGGCAGAAATAGAATTATGTTTCTGATTTTGCAGCGGAAGGAGAAAACATCACAGCTGCGAAGAGAGGTGATGGGACTTGCCATTTCTGGCAGTAAATGACAGAAGTAAAATATGGATCCACTTGGCTCTTTTGACTCCAGCAAGATCTCACTCAGGTATTTGTTTACCTGAAGAATAACCTTTTTTTTTTCCACTCTTTTTGTCTTCATTTCCGCCTCTCACCTCCTCAACATGCAGCCTTTCTCTGAGAACCCAGCTTCCTTAATAAGTTCAACTATCAACTGCATACAGGTGACACCCTCATACTCACAGGCCTACATCTTCAGTATTAATGTCTCCTGTATGTAAACTTTGAATCCTTATCTCTACCTACTTAGCTGGATATCACCATCATCTCAATCTCAATCTGTCCAAAATCTAAATTGCTATTTCCCCCCCTTCACTCTTCCTCCTGGGCAGGTATCATGCCCCTAGATTTCTAGGCTGCAATGAGGGCTGGATGAAAGGTAGGATCCTCTGATTCCTTTTTCCTCCTCAAACACGGCATCATTAAAGTCTTGTGGATCCTGCCTTCAGGGTATCCCTTGGGTTTTCTCTTTCCTTTTACATCTCATTTCTGTACTGCTTAATCAAGGCCCTCTTCATTTTACACCATGATTATTTTTATATTCAATGCAAATAGATATTACTTGCATGTTTAATATTATGTTGAGAGGATTGTAATATATTAATGTGGGATAGGGCCTCGAAAAATACGTCTAGAGGACTTCCCAGTGGTCCAGTGGGTAAGACTCCGTGCTTCCAATGCAGGGGGCCCGGGTTCGATCCCTGGTCGGGGAGCTAGATCCCACGTGCATGCCACAAAGAGGATCTCACATGCCGCAACTAAGACCTGGAGCAGCCTAAATAAATAAATAAATGTTAAAAATAATAATAATAAGTCTAGAGCTCAGAGAGGTCTTAAATGAGAGAAACATATTCCTTTCACCTCCTGGGGTTCTCTTTTTGCCAGGCCTAAATGGGACAGTGAGGCAGACAACTTCAAGCCCACACAATACTCTTCTTGAACCTACGGGATGGACCCGGAGATACCAGAGGACAATCACTGGGAAAGCCAGCCCTCTGGTGCTATGGAGAATTTTAACACACATCTGAATTTATAGGGTCATCCAGGGGTTAATTCTAACTGCCCACCTACTCCCATAAATCATATCAGAGCCTGTATAATCATCTTGGCAAGTTGTACACCAAGATTTTCTAAATAGTTGCTAAGTGGTTCTAGGACCTCAGGTTCTCCCTCTCCATTATATCCTACCATCAATTCTATACTAATCTTCAGATATATGTGTGTGTCTACACACACACACACACACACACGTTCACTTTTCTGCTTAAAACCTTGAAAGGTTCCCCAGTGATCTCAGAATAATGTCCTGACTCCTTCCATGGGCATTGGGAGCCTATCACAGACAAGCCCAGCCCACTTCTCCAGCCTCATCTCCGTGTTACCCCCAACCCTTCCACCCAGGCTTGCCCATTCCACCTTCCTGAAACACACCCTGGGAAGTCTTGTTTCTAACCACAATCCCTACCTTCCCTAAGCCTGGAACCTCCTCCCTGTACTCTTAAAATCTGCCTCCTTTAAGAGAGAGTAGAGGATAGAGGAAAAGGCGAGGCTTTGGAATCAGCAACCTGGGATTCCAATTCTGGCTCCATTGCCTACTAGCTGTGGGGCCTTTTGGTCAATCCCTTAACTCCCTTAGGCCTCAGTTCCCCATATGGACAATGGGAATAATAAGAATATAAACAGTATAACCCCCTAAGGCTTGCAGAGAAAAATAAACATAATAAAATATACAAACGTGCTATGTAAACTGGAAAGAACTACAAAAAGCATTATTATTATTTATTATTATTATTATTATTATCTCCACAGTCACCATCCCCTTCAGATCTCTCCTCCAAAGCAGTATCATAATCATTAATAACAATTCGAGAATATTTTACATACACAACATACCTTACGGGTTTTAAATACCTTGTCCATACATCTAGTCCACTGTGCATCTCACTCATCTTGGCACTTAACCTTGCAAAACTAATTTATCTTTTCGTGTCTATGTACTCTCTTCCCATGTCCATTATCACCTCCTTTGGAGCAATGTCCCTATTTCATATCTCCTTTCCCCATTGCCAGCACTCAAAAGTGATGAGCTTGCAAAAGTGAAAGTTTATAGGCATTGGCTCTAGAGCCAGAGAGGATTTGAATCCCATTTCTGCCACTTACTAGTTGTGTGGCCTTAGGCAGTTTATTTAAACTCTCAGTGGCCCAAATTTCTTCAGCCATAAAATGGGAATGATGTTAGCACCTACCCCACAAAATTATTATGATGCTTAAGTGAGCCGATATGGATAAAGCCTGGCACGTAGTGAGTTCTTAATAAATATAAACTATTACTATTAAGTGAGACTGAGTCTGATTCCATTCCTTTCTGCCTTATCACTTCAGCCCTCTTTCAACACAGATTCCCCATGAATCGTCCTTATTCATTTATACACAGGAACAAAATCTACTGAGCATCTGTTACATACAAAAGACTGTCCCTTGGATAAAAGCAGCTGTGTTTATGCCTGATCACTCTCTGTTGCTTTCTCCTGGGCCAAATGGTACTAAGAATGAGACGAGTTCTCTGTGGATTGCAGCCTTCAGCCTTCTCCTCTTGTTTTCTCAAGCAGGGAGTAAGATGGTGTTCCAACATCAGATCACCAGGTACAAAAAAGTTCTTCATATTTTTTTACTGAAAGGCTTCTCAGGCCCCTTAACATGCTAGTATTTATGGTGAATCTCCAGCAACAGGGAATAGAGTTGGCCACATTTCCTGAACTCATTTAGCCACGGGACCTTTTATTTCACAGTTTCTCTCAGAATCAGCATTCTGTCAAATCTACTTTGGAAAATGCTACGTGGAAGTCCTATTCCTATCTGTTTCTCCTTTGTCCACAATTTCATTTTGACTAATGCAAACTGTCCTTGGAAATGCCTCACCTATATGAGACTACCCACTGGAAGACTAGAGAATCTTTTCTTCTTTTTAATTGAAGTATAGTTGATTTACAATATTGTGTTAGTTTCAGGTGTACGGAAAAGTGACTCAGTTTTATTGTTTTCAGATTATATTCCATTATAGGTTATTACAAAATATTGAGTATAATTCAGTACACATTGATCATATACAACATAAACAAGTCAGGCTGTATTGCTGTAAATGGCTCCAACTTCTAAAATGTATGGTAATTCCTACATAGTCAAACATTACTTATGTTTCAGCCAAAAAACAACCCCGAGCAACCATAAGAGTTGTCACAAAGACCATGTATTTCCATTAGGACTTCTACAACTTCCCATGGAACTTATGACTCCTTTTTTTTGTTTGTTTTTTCCTTTAGCTTGCTCATCTGTTTCCCATTCTATAGCAGATTAGAAAAAGGAAGATTGGGCTCACAGAGGCAAACACACTAACCACAGACAGAATACAGCTGAGTACCTTGCCGTGAAGGTGTAGATATAAAAACTAGAAAGGTGACACAAAAATTCATTGCAACCTAGGAACAATTAGTGCAGGGTAAAATCCGCGAAGAAACTATAATATCCCTGACGACTTTATTACATCACCTCCCAGGCCCCTGAGTGATCAAGGAAAAGTTGAAGTCTATTCAAGATACTAGATTAAATAAATCAAGATAATATATAATACATTTTAGAAAGTTTTCCATCTACAATGGATTTTTTAACAAAATAAATTATTGGCTAAGAGTAGATGGGTTAGATGGACCTAGAGATTATCACACTAAGTGAAGTAAGCCAGACAAAGACAAATATACGATATTGCTTATATGTGGAATCTAAAAAAAAAAAAAATGATAGAAATGAACTTATTTACAAAACAGAAGTAGACCTACACATATAGAAAACAAATTTATGGTTACCTAATGGGAAAGGGAGGTGGGGGATAAATTAGGAGTTTGGGATTAACACATACACACTACTATATATAAAATAGAAAAACAACAAGGACCTACTGTATAGCACAGGGAACTATACTCAGTATTTTGTAATAAGCTATAAGGGAAATGAATCTGAAAAAGAATATATAGATATATATGTGTGTGTGTGTGTGCGGGTGTGTGTGTGTGTGTGTGTGTATATATATATATATATATATATATATATATATACATACATACACATACAAGAATCTCTTTGCTGTACACCTGAAACTAACACAACATTGTAAATCAAATATACTTCAATTAAAAAATAATGTTTAAAAAAATAGAATGGTTGTGTTAAATGGCCAATCTTATGTTTTCCGGAGATTTCTGAGAAGAGGCGCACACCACCTCATGTTTACGATGCTGGGTAAAGGAGACGTACTTAGTATCCATGCTATTGATCATCCATCACTTGACAATTCACCCTGTGGCTCTGCCCTTCACTGACCTTCTTGGCACACTCTGCCCCAGTTCTGCTCGGCCTCTAGGACTCTCTAAGTCTCAAAGATCTGTGTCCAACGTCAAAATCCCTACGCAGCTGACTTGGCATTATACAGCCTCCGCTGGTCATTTATCCAAGGAACTTAAAAAGAGTGAAAGATCAGGGCTACGATGCATTTACATCTAAGGAGTAAATGGTGATCCCCCAATACAGCCACGTTAGAGTGCTGGGCTTGCGCATTTGGGAGTATAAAGGGAGCTGGGGGGCCACACTTTCGAAACTGCTTCGACCACAGCATCGCAAGGTAAGTGCTCACAAGTGCCCGCTTTTTTGCTCCATGTAGCTGTGATTATACCTGATCAGGTTACCTGGAGAGGAGAGAAGGCAACACAGCAGCCTTTGCTGAGGGCCTACTAAGCGTAAGGAACTGTGTTAAGGGCAATATGGTAGACAAGATGGCGAGGCCTTTCAAGAAGCTTCTACAAAGAGTAAAAAGACAAGAATATAAGCAATTATGACACCAAAAAAAAAAAAAAACTAACCTGCAGGATATAAAGCTGAATATAATACGTACTTACCCCTCTAATTGTTTAGGTCAGTATTATAAATGCAGTTAGCAAATAAACATGCTAATTTGTGATATCTCTTCTGTGATTGCCTTGAAGTATTATTTCAAATTTTTGTGGTTGGTTATGTAAATTTTTTTCTTATGTCAGGATTTCTGGGAGATGATTGCGGGAAGAAATTCTCCCATGCATTTGATCCATCTCAGAATGCATCCTAGTTTGCTTATTAATGACCAGTGTCCAGACTGCTCATTCATGGCATGCCTGGTGGACTTCGGGCTGGGCCGTGTCTGACTCTGCAGGAGCGTCCCTCAGAGGGATTCTGTAGCTCTAGGAGCTTGCGATGCTTCGATTTCTGGCCACCATCTTCACCAGAATACCTTCTGTCAGACATTCACAGGGTTAAGAGAAACCTTGGGGATTTTCTGGTCCATCTGTCTCATTTACAGAAGGAAACCAAAGCTCAAGGAAATTACAACAGCTACTTTACAAAGCTGGCATTAGAAAACCGAGGTTCTGCCTCCAAGTGTGATTTCGTTTGAACCAAGGATTCAGAATATGATACTTAATCATTTAATCTTTTCCTGAGAAAGTTGTGAGAATTTTAGGATATAGCTGGAGATTATTAGAGACTCATAAAAGGTAGAGACCAAGAGTACGCGACCAAAGTAGGAAAGCAAGCGTTGAAATGTCTCTTCCTGCCTAAATGGTATTTCACGACATGTTCCCCAGGTTCCATAAAAGTACTGTGTGGTAAATGGGAAGTTTAAGTTAAATTTGATATTGAAAATTATTCAGACTCTTATGGTATCCTGAGATCTTCATGTAGGTTATCAACTTCTGGACTGAGATTCCTTAGTCCCAAATAAGTTATCAGCTACCCTACCTTCATCTTCTCCAAGAGAATATAGGATATTTAAGAGAGTGCCCTTCCTAGACCTCTTAAAGAAGTCTTGCCCATAATTCACAACTTTTCTCTCATTGACAAAGAATTCAACTTCTGGTCTAAAAGCATCCAAGTTACAATCCGGATCATTCCCCTCCCTCCCTCCTTTCTTTTTTGACCCCTCACGGCCCCCTGCCCTCAGCCGGAAGCATCATCTCTCTAAGTCCCCATAACACTTCATTTAGTGCTTACAGAATTTGTATTATTCTTCCTTGTTCAAAGATTTATTTGAGCATTTCTCTTAACTGTTCCTAAATTTTGCATTCCTTTAGGGTAGAGACTGTCTTTATCCTTTTTTATACCCCCTTAAGGAGCTGACATGGTACTTTGCACACACAGAAGATACTCAAAAAAAATGTTAATCAGTGCTGTAATTACCCAATTATTTAAAGAACGATGACTTAACCGAAGGGAAAAATGGAAAATGTATTTCCATCCCACACCATCCACTGTGTACTATTTAAATGTAGCTAAACTTAGAAAAGTACAATTTCTAGATTTATTTAAACTCTTCATAGTTCATTTGTTCTTTGTTTTGTTTAGTTTTGATTTCTGGAATCACTCTCTCAGAAGCCACTTCATTCCTGAAGGACACTAACCATTGCTTTGGAAACCAAGAAGGTAAGAGTCACTGTCATCTTGATTGGGAATACAATAATTGAAATTAGCAAACAGTGTTTTACACATTCTCATTCTTGCCACACTCATAGGAATCTGAAACTGATGACATTAAAATCCATTACTTAAGTATTTCTAAAGGCAGATTACAAAATATGCAGCTAAGGAAGCAGGGCTTCCCAAATTTGCTCATCACACTAACGGGAATAAAACACACTGCAGAACTTTGACACACAAGCTCCAGGTCAATATACTTAGGTTGGCCCCAAACATGATGTTCGTAGGCTCAAGATTCAGTCTTCACACAAGTCTAACTTTGCTGTTTTTTGAGCAGAGGCTGCACCCATGAATCCCCTCAGCTGTGTCTTTACTCACAAATGATGCTGAGAGAATAAGGAGAAATGGATTCAAACCTATGTCCACTGTAGTAATAAAAAAAAAATTACTCCCCCACCTCAAGATTTGTGTTTATTGGAAGTAATTCTAGATGAATTAGGACCAAGGAAACCAAAGTATAATTAAGTCATGACCACACCATTGCTGACAAGATGCAGTAGCTGAGAAGTTCCCAGGAGAGGGCTGAAAGTTGAGAGCAGTGTCATAGCGCACTGACAGCAGTAAGAGGGGTTGGGGAGCACTCAGAAGGTGGTGCTGGAGGTCAGGGAGACTGGGATGGCCATCCCCATTGGAAGACCCCTAAAGACAGGAACAGTGGGGGATGGTTGGTGGGACACAGCTGTGTAGGGCTGGAAGCAGGTCAAGCTCTCAAAACCAAGAAGCAGATAATTAGGGGACTTTCTGGGGGTAGAGTTTCCAGGGACACCATGAGTCATGCCAAGAGAGTTGGATGAGACCTAACAAGGGAAAGTTTTATCAGCCAAGAATACATGGTTTTAGCCCTGGGTCCCAGAGTACAGTTGTATAAATATGGGGACAAGATCTGACTTAGCAACCGGACGCACACAGCGTGCGTTGAGGGGCTTTGCTTGACAGTGAGTGGTGAGCCATCGGTGTGAGGAGGCTGCCAGAGGGCAGTTACCACCTCGGGCATGACACCTAGGTCAGGAGAGGTGAGGGCACATGCTGATGGAGGACAACATGTGGTCTGGATGTCACACTTAAGAGATTAACAGGAGTGAGCTCACTGTGATGGTAAAGGAGATGCAGAAGCACATCACGGAAGAAACAGATGAAGACAGCACTGGGGCCACTTAGCCTGGAAAAGAAAAAGTTAAGGAGGGACTTCCCTGGAGGTCCAGTGGTTAAGACTTCGCCTTCCAGGCTCAATCCCTGGTCGGGGAGCTAAGATCCTACATGCCTTGCAGCCAAAAAACCAAAACATAAAACAGAAGCAATACTGTAACAAATTCAATAAAGACTTGAAAAATGGTCCACATTAAAAAAAAAAAAAAAAAAAAAGCTCAGGAGAACCCAGAGCAGCCATCAAACGGGTGAAGAGTTGTCTTGTGGGGAGAAGGTTTGAACTCTTTCTGTTGTTACCAAGAGCCAAAAGGAGGATCAGACATCCTGAAGTCACAGAGAGCCAGATTTCAGTTTAAAGCAAGAAGTATCTTTGGCCTGCAGAAACTACCCCAAATGATTTTCCAAAATTTTCAAAAGGGAAAAAAGTCATCTTGAAGGCATTTGAGTAGGCTGGACAACACATTTGCAAGAATATCGCTGAGACAACTCATGCATCATCTAGGCAGTAAAAGTAGGAGATACTGGATTCTGAGTCATGGTTAGAGCTGTGGGTGGAAGAAGAAAAATCTTCCCCTCAACACACGCAGTGACTTGAATCCCAGACGGAAAGTCTTGTTTTTCTAAGAGACCTAAAGGTATAGTTTGACCATGAGTCATTGTAGTCTTTCCCCAACTTCAGACTTCATTCTTATACTACTATCACAAATTTTGCAATACCCATTTAAGACCAGTACTGCTAATTCACTTAATATTTTGATTTACCTTGATTCCTTTTTCTTCTTAGATGTGTTTTTCAAAGTTACCCTATATGCTTGCTATGAAAGTCTGGACCGTCTATCTCAGCATCAGCTGAGACATTTAGATATTCAAAATCTCAAACTCTACTCCAGATCTGCTGAATCAGAATATCTATTTCAACAAGATTCCCAGTTGGATTCCTATGCCCACCAAAGTTTGAGAAACACTGCTTTATATCACTACTATAAACAGATATTTCACTGTCTCTAAGTCGTTAGCACATATTATTCTATTTTATTCTAACTTTCTTCACATTTTCACAAAATATTATCTCTAAACTTGGGATGCATCTTATAATCAATGAAAGGAGTACTGTAATTAGCAGGGTGTTTTCCTTTATTAGTGGGACACAAAATAGGTTATCTTACAATCGATGGCATCTTACATTTTGCTAAAATAAGGTAATAGACTTTAATATAACTATTAAAATTAAGAAATAGTTGCCTAAAATCATTTTGTATTGGACCATTGGGACTATGCCATGGTTTTGGAAAGAGTGGCTTTATAAAAGCAAAATAATGCTCCCAAACATCACTGTGTTTGAGGCCCTTGAGAACAATTCAGTTTCCTCAGTCCCAACCACAGAGATTCTGTTGCAGATGATTTTGATGTGGATCAACTTTCAACACTTTGGGTAGCAGGCTGAACACTAAGTCAAGCTAAATGACATCAGATCATACACTTGCAGCCTGATGAGATTCCCTCACACTATAGTGCAACCATTCTCAAACTGTGTCCCATGGATCCTTGGAGATTCCTAAGAACTTTTCAAGAGGTACATGAGGTCAAAACAATTTTCATAATACCCAGATGCCATGTGCTTTCTTCACTGTGTTGACTTAATGATGCAAAAGCAAGGATGGGTCGACGATCTGACACTTTATTACAAATCAACACATGGCACCAAGCTGTACTAATAGTCATAGTATTCTTCACAGCCATACACTGACAGTGAAAAAGAATTTTTTTTAATTTAAAAAGCCACATTCAAGACTTCCCTGGTGGCACAGTGGCTAAGAATCCGCCTGCCAATGCAGGGGACACGGGTTCGAGCCCTGGTCTGGGAAGATCCCACATGCTGCGGAGCAACTAAGCCCGTGAGCCACAACCACTGAGCCCGTGTGCCACAACTACCGAAGCCCACACGCCTAGAGCCCGTGCTCCGCAACAAGAGAAGCCACCGCAATTAGAAGCCCGCACACCGCAACGAAGAGTAGCGCTCGCCGCAACTAGAGAAAGCCTGCACGCAGAAGAAAAGACCCAACGCAGCCAAAAATAAATATAAATAAATAAATAATTTTTTAAAAAAGCCAGCTTCATTGAAAAATAACCTAAAATTTGCAGCAGTGGAGAGTATTAATTTGATTACATCTCAATTTTATCCACATCTTTATAATATTCTACATGATCAAACAGGAAGTCCATGAAAAGCACTCCTTTTGCACACTGGACTTTGACATTTGTCTCAAGGAAAAACACATGTGCAGTTGTCTGAGTTGCAAGATGAACCAGCCACTTGATTCATGAAGCACCATTTTTACTTGAAAGAATGACTAGAGGACAAACTATTGTTTCTCAGACTTGTATATCTGGCACACAGTTTCTCAGAAAACAGTGAAGTGTGTTTATTCTTTCAAGGAAAACTACTGACAGTAATTTTTACTAATGATATAGTTGAGTTTTCAAGCAAAAATTAAAACTTTGGAAGACTTGTATCTACTATCATTAGCTTGACAACGTCCTAATATTTGAATTTTCTAAGGAGATCAGTACTGATATTAATGATTGTGATTTTTTATACTGTATAATGAAACGTGCCAATATTTGGAAGTTCTGTATAATTCAGTGAACAATATTTTCCAAATGATCAATGTATGATGTTTACACATGGGTAAAAGTTTCATTCAAAGTTCAACACAGACCAACAGATCATAATGTTTGTTGATATGGTTTCAGATTCCACATTGCAACTAGCCTTTGAGGAACTACCACAGAAACTACCACGTGTCAAGTTTTGGTATAGTATCTAAAAAGAATATCCGCAATTATTTGAAAGGGTAATTAAAATACTCTTTCCTTTTCCAAATTATATATCTGTGAAAGATTTTCTATATCTACTTTAACCAATAAACAAACAAACAAACAAAAAAACAAAAAACCATACAGCAACAGACAGAATACAGAAGCAGGCATGAAAATCCATCCATATTCTACTCAGCAGACATTAAAGTGAGTTGCAAAAATGAAAAACAATGGTACTCTTGCCACTAATTTTTTTTGTTTTGGAAAATATAGTCATTTTCATAAAAATATGTCATTAATGTTAACATGCAATGAATTTGATAGGAACTTTAAATGAATTAGATTTTCTCAATTTTGACTTCTAATACCATAAATATTGGTAGATATGACCTGCATAAACCAAACTCACTGGGTTCTCAATGGTTTTTAAGAGTGTGAAGGGGTTCTGAGAAAACAAAGCTTGAGAACTGCTGCTGTTGTAAAACTCACTTAAGCCACAAAAGTAGGGACTATCTTCACAGATGAGGAAACAATATGGATGAATTCTTCCTCTCCACCAGGCAGTAACTGAGAACATTTAAACCGCATGAAGCCTGCAAGCCAGAGGTCCTCTTTGTGGTGCTATATTGAGTTCCAATCTCTTAACTATGAAAACTTAACCACGAGCACACAGATGGTTCAGCAGAGCCGCTGGCCAAAGTAAAATCGAAATGCAACTTATCCTGAATAAGATCCAGAGGGAAGCAGTTGCTCCTCTTTCTGTAGGACTAGATCCCCCCAGAATCTCAAGGAGGGATATTGAAACAACAGTCAGTTACCAATGAAGAGTAATTTCATAAAGTGTAAGATTGAGGGCAGGGGAAGTTCCAAGAGAGAACCATAAAATGTTCAATTTTCCCACTTTTAATAGGAAACATAAAAGGCTTTATTCAAAACATATGACCTATTTCTTAAGAGAGATATGGGGATACATGTGTGTAATTGAACTCCATTTTATGGTCACTTACAGAAGAATGTATGGAAAAGAAAAAGCAGAGAAAGAAAGGGAGAAGGGGAAGAGTTGTGGGGAAAAGAATAGAGGGTCAGGAAGGATACGGAAAGAGGTCCAGAGGGAACAGGAAAAGCAAATGCAGATGAGGAAAAGGAACCAGAAAAGTCACACAACCTGCAGGGGCCTTAGAAATGAGCTAGGCTTGCTTCTTCATTTTAAGTGAAATTAGTGGCCCAAAGAAGTTAAGTGGTTTGACCAAGTTCAGTGCCGGGACTTTAAGACAAATTTTCTAGCTTCTAAGCAAGGAAAACACATAAAGAGAATGTCTGTGAAAGGGGATGGTTTGGAAAGAAGTGACGGGGGGGGGATGAGCGGGAGGGTGGACAGAGAGAGAGAGGCAGAAAGATACATAAACACACCATACACGCACATGCACACACACACACACGCTAAGCAGTCAGTTCTAAAGCATTTATTTAATTAAACACTGTTTGTCACACCCCGACACTGCTACACATAACTAAAGTTTGGAGACCCCTGCCTTAAGCCCAGTACTTCTCAACTCTACTATGCCTAGAAATCACCTGGAGATCTTGTTAAAGTGCAGATTCTGGTTTTGTGATGCGGGGTGGTTCTGAGATTCTGAATGTCTAACAACTCCTCGGTGATGCTGATGCAATGTGTTCAAGGACCACTCTTGGAGTCAGAAGGCCCTACACCAGCAGTTCTCAGAGTGTGGTCCCTGGACCACAATGATGAATTCACCATCAGCTGATGAATGCACCACGAGCATTGCCTAAGAACTTTCTAGAAATGCATATTCTCAGGCCCCATCCCATACCTACTGAATCAGAAGCTCTGGGGGTGAGGCCCAGAAATCTGTGTTTTAACAAGCTCTCCAGGTAATTCTGCTGCATATTAAAGTTTGGAACCATTGCACTAGGCCATAATGTCTCCTATCACCTTGTTGCCTGTAATTGACTAAACAAGTGTGGCAGTACTTTATGTTCAAGTCATTACTTTTCACTGGGCTATCTGAACTTTCTACTAGGAATTATCAACACTCACCAAGAGGAACATCTCAATCTTGCCAACTATTCAGTTGGATTTCATGTCTGATGTCTAAAGGAAAAGATTCTCCTTGGATACAGAGAGTCTAAATTTTACTCCCAGTTAAATGCCACCCATATCCCACCCCACTCCGTTCCCACAATGATAAAAATCAGTGTTCCCAAATCTGAGTAGTTTAGAGGAATTTTAAGAATCAGGATACGGAAATGAACAAACCAAAAAACCTCAGCTCTCCTATGTCAAAAGAAAACCAAACTTTCACTTCAGGGTTTGGAGGAAGCGGTTTAGAAAGGCCACCACTGACAAAACGGTGCACTGTTAGTGGAGATGTAAATTTGTGCAGCCACTACAGAAAACAGTATAGAGATTCCTTTAAAAATTAAAAATAGAACTACCATATGATCCAGCAATTCCACTTCTGGGTATATACCCAAAGGAAATGAAATTACTATCCCAAAGAGATACTCCCACGTTCATTGTGGCATTATTTAGAATAGCCAAGACATGGAAACGATCTAAGTGTCCACTGATGGATAACTGGATAAAGAAAAGGTCATATATAATGGAATATTATTCAGCCATAGAAAAGAATGAAATCTTGCCTTTGGCAACAGTGGACCTTGAGGGCGTTATGCTATGTGAAATAAGTCAGACACAGAAAGACAAATCCTGTATAATCTTACGTATATGTGGAATCTTAAAAAAACCAAACTCATAGCAACAGAGATCAGATCTGTGGTTGCCAGAGGTGGCGGGTGAGAGGTGGAAGAACTGGGTGAAAGGGGTTAAAAGGTACAAACTTCCAATTATGACATAAATAAGTTCCGTGGTTGTTAAGTACAGCATGGTAACTGTAGTTAATTACACTGTGTTGTATATTTGAAAGTTGCTAAGAGAGTAGAGCTTAAAAGCTCTCATCACAAGGGCTTCCCTGGTGGAGCAGTGGTTGAGAGTCTGCCTGCCAATGCAGGGGACACGGGTTCGAGCCCTGGTCTGGGAGGATCCCACATGCCGCGGAGCAACTGGGCCCGTGAGCCACAACTCCTGAGCCTGCGCGTCTGGAGCCTGTGCTCCACAACAAGAGAGGCCGCGATAATGAGAGGCCCGCGTGCCGCGATGAAGAGTGGCCCCCACTTGCCGCAACTAGAGAAAGCCCTCGCACAGAAACGAAGACCCAACACAGCCATAAAAAAAAAAAATCTCATCA
The DNA here is from genome assembly GCF_028023285.1 of Balaenoptera ricei. Taxonomy (NCBI): domain Eukaryota; kingdom Metazoa; phylum Chordata; class Mammalia; order Artiodactyla; family Balaenopteridae; genus Balaenoptera; species Balaenoptera ricei. The sequence goes on along the minus strand of NW_026777858.1, from coordinate 57,431 downwards.
CAAGAAAAAGAAACTGTAAGTGAAGGGATAGATGTTAAGTAGACCTAATACTGTGATCATTTTGCAATATATACATATATCAAATCATTATGTTGTACACCTTAAACATATACAGTGTTATATGTCAGTTACATCTCAATAAAACTGGTGGGGCAGGTGGGTAGGAAAGGCCACCACTGTGTCCTCAGGACTCACTGGACACATCCTCTTGTGTCTGTCTCCAGGCGACGCCGGGGTGAGCAAGAAGGGCGGGAAGAAGAAGGGCTCCTCTTTCCAGACCGTGTCCACTGTGTTCAGGGTTTGTTTTTTGGCAGTTTCCACATTCGGTTGTATTTCTGCCCAGTGCAACGGCATTTGCTAGGGTTAATGTGCTTCTTCTGGTTTGTGTCTCAGGAAAATTTAAACAAATTGATGGCCAATTTAAGGAGCACTCATCCTCACTTTGTGCGATGTCTGATTCCCAATGAGACCAAGACTCCTGGTGAGTAAGAATCCATCAGAACAGGACTCCCTGAAACGTATGCAAAATTCTGTGGGTGTGGGTGTGGGTGCACACGTGAGTATGTACATGTGTCTGTGTGCACGTGCATGTGTGTTTCCCTGAGGACAGGCTCATGAGAGCCTTTATCACTTCTCAGTCTATGAAATAGGGCTGCCAGATTTGGCAAATTAAAACCATGAGACGCCCCATTAAATTCGAATTTCAGATGAGACAATGAAAAATTTCTTAGTATAAATATGACCCATGCAATATTTGGGATATACTTATACTAAAAAAAAAAAAAGGATTTACTGTTTCTCTGAAATTCAAATTCAACTGGGCATCCTGGGCATATTTTATCTGGCATCCCTACTATGAAATTATATCCAAATTATTATGTACATATATAGGTACATTAAATCCATACCTTTCATAAAATTCTTAAAAACCTTTCCCCCCAAAGTGAAGAGCCACTATATTTGGCAAATAATCAGCTTAGGTGTTCCATAATAAAAACAGCATCAATAACAACTGTTTTCTGAGCCTAATGCAGTCCCATTATTATGTTATCTCTACTGTTTACAACACTTCACTGCAAGATAAGCATAATCATCTCCATTTTATAAATGAGAAAACTGAGAGTCAGAGACCAGGTATATAGACATAGAACACCATGTGGTACAGTAGATGTTTAACCATCACCAATCCTGGATTCACAAATATGGCTGAGTTTCAGGGCCATTTGTCACAAAGGAAAGAACAAACCATCACACAGACTGTGGCTATGAGGCAGCTCTCTCACCAGCCAAGCTGTTGAATCCCAAAGGCTGGACTTCTGGCATCAAGGTCCTGCTTCAGCAATGTTACAGGAGAGCAGAGGAATTAGATGATCAAGGAAAAGATCCCAGCTCCACCTATTACTGCCCAAGGGACCGCAGCTGAGTCCTTTAGCTTTCTGGTCTATAAAAGGAGGATTAAAATGGCATTTTCTTTATGCATTCACTTAGTTATTAATTCATTTATTTATTGAGTGAGCGCTTATAAAGTGTTGACTCATTTTGTAAATATTAACTCATTTAACCCGCCTTAGAGGGCTGTTGTGAGAATTAAATAAGCCAGTACACGTAAAGCATTTGAAACAGGTCCCATCACAAGAACAAAACAATTGTAACTATGTATGTTGACGGAGGTTAACCAGACTTATTCTGGTGATCATCTCAAAATATATACAAATATCGAATCAATATGTTGTACACCTGAAACTAGTAAAATGTTATATGCCAATTACACCTCAGTTTTTTTTTCACACACACACACTGTATTTTATTTTTACAAGAGATAAATACACTGACACCAAGCATCGTACATGAATGACCACAACAAAAGCAACAATGATTGCAATTACCAAACATGAAACACACTCATACTATGTCGTAATATTGACATTCAGTCCAGTAATCCTCCACTGTAACAGCTCCTTTACTTTGCAGTGAAAATTGATTTGTATATTCTTTGCCTCTGAGTCCTTGTGGGATTTTTTTTAATTTCAGACAGAAAGTCACAAAAATTATACTCATCCTCATCTGTTCACTCAGCCCCATGTAATTAATTTTTTTGTTCATCTTGATCTTTTGTTAGCACTTTTATGAGTTCATCAGTTTTTCATTAGAGTTCTGAAAATGCTTATTCATTCAGTTCAGCTGTACAGTCAGTTACCAGAAACCTGTACTTGTCAGAGTCTTTTCCATGAATATCTTGAAGATGAAACCCTTTTATAGGAACATATTTGCAAAAGCATCAGAGTACACCCAGAACTGTCTGTAAATGACAAAAGACTTAAAAATGACCACAGTTAAAGATCTGATGAAAGTTCATAATAATGCAGTTGACAAGAAAATTAGTTATTTCTGAGATATACATTTTAAAGTAATAACTAGGATTATGACTTATAACATTATACCAGAACATATAAGATTTTTAGAAATTTCATGTGATGTCTGAAACATTTATATTAACATATTGCCATACAAATAACCCAATGAAAGTTTAGTATTAGTTGTTTTGTTTGTTTGTTTGTTTATACCGCAGGTTCTTATTAGGCATCAATTTTATACACATCAGTGTATACATGTCAATCCCAATCGCCCAATTCAGCACACCACCATCCCCACCCCACCGCAGTTTTCCCTCCTTGGTGTCCATATGTCCGTTCTCTACATCTGTGTCTCAAATTCTGCCCTGCAAACCGGCTCATCTGTACCATTTTTCTAGGTTCCACATACATGCGTTAATATACGATATTTGTTTTTCTCTTTCTGACTTACTTCACTCTGTACGACAGTCTCTAGATCCATCCACGTCTCAACAAATGACTCAATTTCGGTCCTTTTTATGGCTGAGTAATATTCCATTGTATATATGTACCACACTTCTTTATCCATTCGTCTGTTGATGGGCATTTAGGTTGCTTCCATGACCTGGCTATTGTAAATAGTGCTGCAGTGAACATTCGGGTGCATGTGTCTTTTTGAATTACGGTTTTCTCTGGGTATATGCCCAGTAGTGGGATTGCTGGGTCATATGGTAATTCTAATTTTAGTTTTTTAAGGAACCTCCATATTGTTCTCCATAGTGGCTGTATCAATTTACATTCCCACCAACAGTGCAAGAGGGTTCCCTTTTCTCCACACCCTCTCCAGCATTTGTTGTTTGTAGATTTTCTGATGATGCCCATTCTAACTGGTGTGAGGTGATACCTCATTGTAGTTTTGATTTGCATTTCTCTAATAATTAGTGATGTTGAGCATCTTTTCATGTGCTTCGTGGCCGTCTGTATGACTTCTTTGGAGAAATGTCTATTTAGGTCTTCTGCCCATTTTTGGATTGGGGTGTTTGTTTCTTTAATATTGAGCTGAATGAGCTGTTTATATATTTTGGAGATTAATCCTTTGTCCGTTGATTCGTTTGCAAATATTTTCTCCCATTCTGGGGGTTGTCTTTTCATCTTGTTTATGGTTTCCTTTGCTGTGCAAAAGCTTTGAAGTTTCATTAGGTCCCCTTTGTTTATTTTTGTTTTTATTTCCATTACTCTAGGAGGTGGATCAAAAAAGATCTTGCTGTGATTTATGTCAAAGAGTGTTCTTCCTATGTTTTCCTCTAAAAGTTTTATAGTGTCCATTCTCACATTTAGGTCTCTAATCCATTTTGAGTTTACTTTTGTGTATGGTGTTAGAGAGTATTCTAATTTCATTCTTTTACATGTAGCTTTCCAGTTTTCCCAGCACCACTTATTGAAGAGACTGTCTTTTCTCCATTGTATATCATTGCCTCCTTTTTCATAGATTACTTGACCATAGGTGCGTGGGTTTATCTCTGGGCTTTCTATCTTATTCCATTGATCTATGTTTCTGTTTTTGTACCAGTACCATATTGTCTTGCTTACTGTAGCTTTGTAGTATAGTCTGAAGTCAGGGAGTCTGATTCCTCCAGCTCCGTTTTTTCCCCTCAAGACTGCTTTGGCTATTACAGGTATGTGACATTCCCCATCACTCCCCCCATCACAGGTGAGTGAGAGCCCCCAGCTCTCTCCCAATCACAGGTATGGGACAGCCCCCAGCTGTCTTCGCATCACAGGTGCCCGACAGCCCCCAACTCTCTCCCCATCACAGGTATGAGACAGCCCCCGGCTGTCTCCGCATCACAGGTATGTGACAGCCAGCAGCTGTCTGCGCAGCACAGGAATGTGACAGCCACCAGTACTTTCCGCATCAAAGGTATGTGACAGACCAGCTCTCTCCCCATCACAGGTGTTTGACGGTCCCCATTTGGCTCCCCATCAGAGGTGTGTGACAGCCGCCAGCTCTCTCCCCATGACAGGTGAGTGAGAGCCCACAGCTCTCTACACATCACAGGTGTCTGAAGCCCCCAGCTCTCTCCCTATCACAGGTGAGTGATAGCCCCCAGCTCTCTCCCCATCTGAGGTATGTGACAGCCCCCAGCTGTCTCTGCATCACAGGTGAATGAAAGCCCCCAACACTCTCCACATCACAGGTATGTGACAGCCTCCAGCTGTCTCCACATTACAGGTATGTGAAAGTCCCCATCTCTACCCCCATCACATGTGTGTGAGAGCCCCCAGATCTCTTCCCATCACAGGGGAGTGACAGGCCACATCTCTCTCCCCATCTCAGTTATGTGACAGCCTACAGCTCACTCCCCATCACAGGTGCCCGACGGCCCCCAACTCTCTCCACATCACACGTATGTGACAGCCTCCAGCTGTCTCCACATCACAGGTATGTGACAGCCAGCAGCTGTCTCCTCATCACAGGTGCCTAATAGCCCCCAACTCTCTCTCCATCACAGGTAAGTGACAGCCCCCAGGTCTCCACCCATCACAGGGGTTTGACAGTCCCCATCTCTTTCCCATTTACAGTTGTGGGACACCCCCAGCTCTCTCCCCATTACTGGTGAGTGACAGCCCCCTCTCTCTCCCCATCACAGGTTTGTTACAGTCCCCAGCTCTCTCCCTATCACAGGGGAGTGACAGCCCCCAGCACTCTCACCATCACAGGTATGTGACAACCCCAAGCTCTCTCCCCATCACAGGTGTGTGACAGCTCCCAGCTTTCTCTACATCACAGGTATGTAACAGCCACTAGCTGTCTCCGCATCACAGGTATGTCACAGCCCCTAGCTCACCCCCCATAACAGGTGTGTGACAGACTCCAGGTCTCTCCCCATCACTGGTTCGTGACAGCCCCCGATTCTCCCCCCATCACAAGTATGTGACAGCCCCCAGCTGTCTCAACAACACAGGTATGTGAGAGACCCCTGCTCTCTCCCCATTGCAAGTATATGATAGCCCCAAGCTTTCTCCACATCACAGGTATGTGACAACGCCAAGCTCTCTCCCCATAAGAGGTGTGTGACTGTCACCATCTGTCTTCATATCACAGGCGTCTGACAGCCCCCAGCTCTCACCCCTTCACAGGTGGTGACAAACCCCAGGTCTCTCCCCATCATAGGTGATTGACAGCCCCCATCTCTTTCCCCATCACAAGTGAGTGGCAGCCCCCAGCTCTCTCCCCATCACTGGCATGTGACAGCACACAGCTATCTCACATCACAGGTATGTGACAGTTCCCATCTCTCTGCCCATTACATGTTTGTGACAACCCCCAGCTGTCTCCGCATCATAGTTGCCTGACAGCCCCCAACTCTCTCCCCATCACAGGTGTGTGACACCCCCAGCTCTCTCCACATCACAGGTGCCTGAGAGCCCCCAATCTGTCCCCATCATGGCTATGTCACAGCCCCCAGCTGTCTGCACATAACACGTATGTGACAGACACGCGCTGTCTCCGCATCACAGGTATGTGACAGCCCCCAGCTCTCTCCCCGTCACAGGTGTTTGACAGTCCACATCTCTCTCCCCATCACAGGTTTGTGACAGCCCCCAGCTCTCTCCCCATCGCAGGTGAGTGACAGGCCCAAGTTCTCTCCACATCACTTTTGTGTGACAGCCCCCAGCTCTCTCCCCATCACAAGTGTGTGAATGTACCCAGCTCTCTCCCCATCACAGGTATGTAACAGCCCCCATCTCTCGCCCCATCACAGGTGAGTCACCGCCCCCAGCTCTCTACCCGTCACAGGTGAGTGACAGCCCCTAGCTCTCTCCCCATCACTGGTATGTGACAGCCTCTAGCTGTGTCCGCATCACAGGTGCGTGACAGCCCCGAGCTCTCTCCCCATCACTGGTATGTGACAGCCCCCTGCTGTCTCAACATCACAGGAATGTGACAGCCCCCAGCTCTCTCCACATCACAGGTATGTGACAACCCCATGCTCTCTCCCCATCACACGTGTGTGAATGTCCCCAGCTGTCTCCATATCACAGGTGCGTGAAAGGGCCCAGCTCTCTCCCCTTCACAGGTGGGTGACAGCCCCCAGCTCTCTCCCCATCACAGGTGAGGGACAGCCCCCATCTCTCTCACCATGACAGTTGAGTGACAGCCCCCAGCTCTCTCCCCATCACAGGTGAGTGACAGCCCCCAACTCTCTCCCCATCACAGGTGATTGACAGCCCCCAGCTCTTTCCCCATCACAGGTGAGTGACAGCCCCCAGTTGTCTCCGCATCACAGTTGCCCGACAGCCCCCAACTCTCTCCCTATCACAGGAATGTGACAGCCCCCAGCTTTCTCCGCATCACAGATGCGTGATAGCCCCCAACTCTCTCCCCATTAAAGGGAAGTAACAGCCACTGGCTGTCTCCGCATCACAGGTATGTGACAATCCCCAGCTCTCACCCCATCACAGGTGTGTTACAGCCCCCGGCTTTCTCCCCATCACAGGTATGTGACAGCCCCGAGCTATCTCCCCATCACACGTGTGTGACCGCCCCAGCTGCCTCCATATCACAGGTGCGTGACAGCACCCAGGTCTCTTCCCTTCACAGTTGGGTGACAGCCCCCTGCTCTTTCCCCATCACAGGTGTGTGACAGCCCACAGCCCTCCCCCCATTACAGGTGAGTGAGAGCCCCCAACACTCTCCCCATCACAGGTATGTGACAGCCACCAGCTGTCTGCGGATCACAGGTGCCTGACAACCCCCAACTCTCTCCACATCACAGGTATGTGACAGCCCACAGCTCTCCCCCTATCACAGGTGAGTGACAGCCCCCAGCACTCTCCCAATCACAGGTGACAGCCCCCAGCTGTCTCCACATCACAGGTATGTGAAAGACCCCAGCTCTCTCCCCATCGCAGGTATGTGACAGCCCACAGCTCTCTCCCCATTACAGGTATATCATAGCCCCCAGCTTTCTCCACATCACAGGTATGTGACAACCCCAATCTCTCTCCCCATCACAGGTGTGTGACCGTCCCCGGCTGTCTTCATATCATAGGTGCGTGAAAGCCCCCAGCTCTCTCCACATCACTTTTGTGTGACCGCCCCCAGCACTCTCGCCATAACAGGTATGTGACAGCACCCAGCTCTATCCCTATAACAGGTATGTGAGAGCCCCCAGCTGTCTCCACATTATAGGTGGCTGACAGCCCCCAACTCTCTCCCCATCCCCGGTGAGTGACAGCCCCCAGCTCTCTCCCAATCACAGCAGTGTGACAGCCCCCAGCTCTCTTAGAATTACAAGTAAGTGACAATCCCCATCTCTCTCCCCATCACAGGTGTGTGACAACCCCAAGCTCTCTCCCCATCACAGGTGTGTGACATCCCCCATCTCTCTCCCCATCACCAGTGAGTTACATCCCCCAGCTCTCTCCCCATCACTGGTATGTGACAGCCCCCAGCTGTCCCTGCATCAGAGGTGCCTGACAAACCCCAAGTCTCTCCCCATCAAGGTATGTGAGAACCCCCAGCTGTCGCCACATCATAGGTATGTGACAACGCCAAGCTCTCTCATCACAGGTGTGTGACCATCCCCAGCTGTCTCCATATCACAGGTGCGTGAAAGCCCCCAGCTCTTTCCCCTTCACAGGTGGGTGACAGCCCCCATCTCTCTCCCCATCACAAGTGAGTGACAGCCACCAGCTCTCTCCCCATCACAGTTGTGTGACTGTCCCCAGCTGTCTCTATATCACAGGTGCGTGACAGCCTCCTACTCTCTCCACATCACAGGTATGTCACAGCCCCCAGCTGTCTCCCCATTATAGGTATGTGATAGACCACAGCTGTCTCTATATCACAGGTCTGTGACAAACCCAAGCTCTCTCCCCATCATAAGTGTTTGACCGTCCCCAGCTCTCTCCATAAAACAGGTGAGTGACAACGCCCAGCTCCCTCCCCTTCACAGGTGGGTGACAGCCCCCAGCTCTCTCCCCATGACAGGTGAGTGCCGGCCCCCAGCTCTACCCGTCACAGTTATGTGACAGCCCCCAGCTGTCTCAGCGTCACAGGTATGTGACAGTCCCCATCTCTCTCCCCATCAAAGCTGTGTGATAGCCCCCAGCTCTCTCCACATCATAGGTGAGTGACAGACCCCAGCTTTCTCCCAATCACAGGTATGTGACAACTCACAGCTGTCTCCACATCACAGATGCCTGACAGCACCCAACTTTCTCCCCATCACAGGTATGTGTTAGCCCTTAGCTGTCTCCACATCACAGGTATGTGAAAGACACCAGCTGTCTCTGCATCACAGGTATGTGACAGCCCCCAGCTCTCTCCCCATCACAGGTACGTGACAGCCCCCAGCTGTCTCAGCATAACAGGTATGTGACAGTCCCCATCTCTCTCCCCATCACCGGTGAGTGACAGCCCCCAGCTCTACCCCCATCACCGGTGTGTGACAGCCCCCAGCTGTCTGAGCATTACAAGTATGTGACAATCCCCAACTCTCTCCCCATCACAGGTGTGTGACAGCCACCAACTCTCTCCCCATCACAGGTATGTGACAGCCACCAGCAGTCTCCGCATCACAGGTGAGTGACAGCCCCCAGCTCTCTCCCCATCATAGGTGTTTGACAGTCCGCAGGTCTCTCCCCATCACAGGTATGTGACAGCCCCCAGCTGTCTCCACATCACAGGTGCCTGACAGGCCCCAACTCTCTCCCCATCAGAGCTATTTGACAACCCCCAGCTGTTTCCGCCTCACAGGTATGTGACAGCCCACAGCTCTCTCCCAATCACAGGTATTTGACAACCACCAGCTGTCTCCACATCACAGGTATGTGACAGCCACCAGCTCTCTCTGCATCACAAGTATGTGACAGCCCCCAACTCTCTCCTCATCACAAGTATTTGACAGGCCCCAGCTGTCTCCACATCACAGGTATGTGACTGCCCCCAGCTGTCTCCCCATTTATGTATGTGACAGCCCCCAGCTGTCTCCACATCACAGGTATGGGGCAACCCCAAGCTCTCTCCCCATCAGAGGTGTTTGAGAGTCCCCAGCTGTCTCAGCATTACAAGTATGTGACAATCCCCAACTCTCTACCCATCACAGGTGTGTGACAGCCCCCAGCTCTTTCCCCATCACAGGTGAGTGATAGCCCCCAGCACTCTCCCCATCACAGGTATGTGTGAGAGCCCCCAGCTGTCTCCACATCACAGGTGTGTGACAGCCCCCAGCTCTCTCCGCATCACAGGTGCCTGACAAGACCCAACTCTCTCCCCATCACAGGTGTGTGACAGCCCCCAGCACTCTCTCCATCACAGGTGAGTGACGGCCCCTGGCTGTCTCCCCATCACAAGTATGTGAGAGCTCCCAGCTGTCTCCGCATCAAAGGTGCCTGACAGCTCCCAACTCTCTCCCCATCACAGGTATGTTACAGCCGCAAGCTGTCTCCACATCACAGGTATGGGCCAGCCACCAGCTCTATCTGCACCACAGGTATGAGACAGCCCCCAGTTCTCTCCCCATCCCTGGTGAGTGACAGCCCCCAGCTCTCTCCCAATCACAGCAGTGTGACAGCCCCCAGCTCTCTTAGAATTACAAGTAAGTGACAATCCCCATCTCTCGCCCCATCACAGGTGTGCGACAGACCCCAGCTCTCTCCCCATCACAGGTGAGTGATAGACCCCAGCTTTCTCTCCATCACAGGTATGTGACTGCGCCCAGCTGATTCCACATCACAGGAGCCTGACAGCCCCCAACTTTCTCCCCTTCACAGGTATGTGTCAATCCCCAGCTGTCTCCACATCACAGGTATGTGAAACACACCAGCTGTCTCCGCATCACAGGTATCTTACAGCCCCCAGGTCTCTCCCCATCACAGGTGTTTGACAGTCCCCATCTCTTTCCCCATCACAGGTGTGTGACAGACTCCAGCTCTCTCCCCATTTCAGGTGAACAAGAGATCCCAGCTCTCTCCGCATCACAGGTATATGAGAGACCCCATCTTTCTCCACATCACAGGACCCTAACAGCCCCCAACTCTCTCCCCATCACAGGTATGTCACAACCCCCATTGTCTCCACATCACAGGGATGTGACAACCACTAGCTGTCTCTGCATCATAGGTATGTGTGAGCACCCAGCTCTCTCCCCATCCCCGGTGAGTGACAGGCCCCAGCTCTCCCCCAATCACAGCAGTGAGACAGCCCCCATCTGTCTTAGCATTACAAGTAAGTGACAATCCCCATCTCTCTCCCCATCACATGTGTGTGACAACCCCAAGCTCTCTCCCCATCACAGGTGTGTGACATCCCACAGCTCTCTCCCCATCACCGGTGAGTTACAGCCCCCAGCTCTCTCCCCATCACAGGTATGTGACAGCCCCCAGCTGTCTCCGCATCACAGGTGCATGACAAACCCCAAGTCTCGCCCCATCACAGGTATGTGACAGCTCCCAGCTGTCTCCACATCACAGGTATGTGACAACGCCAAGCTCTCTCCTCGTCACAGGTGTGTGACCATCCCCAGGTGTCTCCATATCACAGGTGCGAGAAAGCCCCAGCTCTTTCCCCTTCACAGGTGGATGACAGCCCCCAGCTCTCGCCCCATTACAGTTGATTGACAGCCCCCATCTCTCTCTCTACCCATCACAAGTGAGTGACAGCCACCAGCTCTCTCCCCATCACAGTTGTGTGACCGTCCCCAGCTGTCTCTATATCACAGGTGCGTGACAGCCTCCTACTCTCTCCACATCACAGGTATGTCACAGCCCCCAGCTGTCTCCCCATTATAGGTATGTGATAGACCACAGCTGTCTCTATATCACAGGTATGTGACAAACCCAAACTCTCTCCCCATCATAGGTGTTTGACCGTCCCCAGCTCTCTCCATATCACAGGTGAGTGACAAGGCTCAGCTCTCTCCCCTTCACAGGTGGATGACAGCCCCCAGCTCTCTCCCCATCACAGGTGAGAGACAGCCCCCATCTCTATCCTGATTACAGGTGAGCGACAGCCCCCAGCTCTCTCCCCATCACAGGTGTTTGACAGTCCGCAGCTCTCTCCCCATCACAGGTATGTGACAGCCCAGAGCTGTCTCCACATCACAGGTGCCTGACAGTCCCCAACTCTCTTCCCATCAGAGCTATTTGACAACCCCCAGCTGTTTCCGCCTCACAGGTATGTGACAGCCCACAGCTCTCTCCCAATCACAGGCGAGTGACAGACCCCAGCTCTCTCCCCATCACAGGTATGTGACAACGACCAGTTTTCTCCACATCACAGGTATGTGACTGCCCCCAGCTGTCTCCCCATTTATGTATGTGACAGCCCCCAGCTGTCTCCACATTTATGTATGTGACAGCCCCCATCTGTCTCCACATCACAGGTATGGGGCAACCCCAAGCTCTCTCCCCATCAGAGGTGTTTGAGAGTCCCCAGCTGTCTCAGCATTACAAGTATGTGACAATCCCCAACTCTCTACCCATCACAGGTGTGTGACAGCCCCCAGCTCTTTCCCCATCACAGGTGAGTCATAGCCCCCAGCACTCTCCCCATCACAGGTATGTGAGAGCCCCCAGCTGTATCCACATCACAGGTGAGTGATAGCCCCCAGCACTCTCCCCATCACAGGTATGTGACAGCCCCCAGCTGTCTCCGCATCACAGGTGCCTGACAGGACCCAACTCTCTCCCCATCACAGGTGTGTGACAGCCCCCAGCACTCTCCCCATCACAGGTGAGTGACGGCCCCCAGTTCTCTCCCCATCATAGGTGCTTGACAGTGCCCAGCTCTCTCCGCATCACAGGTGTGTGACAGACCCCAGCTCTCTCCCCATCACAGGTATGTGACAGCCCCCAGCTGTCTCCACATCACAAGTATGTGACAACAACTACCTTACTCCGCATCACAGGTATGTGACTGGCCCCAGCACTCTCCCCATCAGAAGTGTTTGACAGTCCCCATCTCGTTCCCCTTCACAAGTGAGTGAGAGGCCCAAGCTCCCTTCCCATCACAGGTGTGTGACATCCCCCAGCTCTCTCCCCATCCCCGTTGAGTGACAGCGCCCATCTCTCTCCCCATCACAGGTGTGTGACCGTCCCCAGGTGTCTCCAAATCACAGGTGAGTGACAATGCCCAGCTCTCTCAGATTCACAGGTGTGTGACAGCCCCCAGCTCTCTCCCCATCACAGGTGAGTGACAGCCCCCAGCTCTCTCCCCATCACAGGTATCTGAGAGCCCCCAGCTGTCTCCGCATCACAGGAGCCTAACAGCCCCCAACTCTCTCACCATCACAGGTATGTCACAACGCCCATTGTCTCCACATCACAGGTATGTGACAACCACCTAGGTGTCTACGCATCACAGGTATGGGTGAGCCCCAGCTCTCTCCCAATCACAGGTGTGCGACAGACACCAGCTCTCTCCCCATCACAGGTGAGTGATAGACCCCAGCTTTTTCCCCATCACAGGTATGTGACAGCGCCCAGCTGATTCCGCATCACAGGAGCCTGACAGCCCCCAACTTTTTCCCCGTCACAGGTATGTGTCAGCCCCCAGCTGTCTCCACATCACAGGTATGTGAAACACACCAGCTGTCTCCGCATCACAGGTATCTGACAGCCCCCAGGTCTCTCCCCATCACAGGTATTTGACAGTCCCCATCTCTTTCCCCATCACAGGTGTGTGAAAGACCCCAGCTCTCTCCCCATTTCAGGTGAGCAAGAGATCCCAGCTCTCTCCCCATCACAGGTATATGAGAGCCCCCAATTTTCTCCGCATCACAGGACCATAACAGCCCCCAACTCTCTCCCCATCACATGTATATCACAACCCCCATTGTCTCCACATCACAGGGATATGACAACCACTAGCTGTCTCTGCATCATAGGTATGTGTGAGCCCCCGGCTCTCTCCCCATCCCTGGGGAGTGACAGCCCCCAGCTGTCTCCCAATCACAGCAGTGTGACAGCCTACAGCTGTCTTAGCATTACAAGTAAGGGACAATCCCCATCTCTCTCCCCATAACAGTGTGTGACAACCCCAAGCTCTCTCCCCATCACAGGTGTGTGACATTCCACAGCTCTCTCCCCATCACTGGTTAGTTACAGCCCCCAGCTCTCTCCCCATCACAGGTATGTGACAGCCCCCAGCTGTCTCCGCATCACAGGTGCCTGACAAACCCCAAGTCTCTCCTCATCACAGGTATGTGACAGCCCCCAGCTCTCTCCCCATCACAGGTGAGAGACAGCCCCCATCTCTCTCCTCATTACAGGTGAGTGACAGCCCCCAGCTCTCTCCCCATGACAGGTGAGTGGCGGTCCTTGCTCTACCCGTCACAGTTACGTGACAGCCCCCAGCTGTCTCAGCGTCACAGGTATGTGACAGTCCCCATCTCTCTCCCCATCAAAGCTGTGTGATAGCCCCCAGCTCTCTCCTCATCATAGGTGAGTGACAGACCGCAGCTTTCTCCCAATCACAGGTATGTGACAACTCCCATCTGTCTCCACATCACAGATGTCTGAGAGCACCCAACTTTCTCCCCATCACAGGTATGTGTTAGCCCTTAGCTGTCTCCACATCACAGGTATGTGAAAGACACCAGCTGTCTCCGCATCACAGGTATGTGACAGCCCCCAGGTCTCTCCCCATCACAGGTGTTTGACAGTCCACATGTATTTCCCCATCACAGGTATGTGACAGCCCCCAGCTGTCTCCACATCACAGGTATGTGACAACGCCAAGCTCTCTCCTCGTCACAGGTGTGTGACCATACCCAGCTGTCTCTATATCACAGGTGCGAGAAAGCCCCAGCTCTCTCCCCATCACAGGTATGTGACGGCCCCCAGCTGTCTCCCCATCACAGGTGCCTGGCAGCCCCCAACTATCTCCCCATCACAGGTGTGAGAAAGCCACCATCTATCTCCACATCAAAGGTATGTGACAGCCACCAGCTCTCTCCCCATCACAGGTGTGTGACCTTCCCCATCTCTCGCCTCATCACAGGTGATTGACAGCCACCATCTCTCTTGCCATCACAGGTGAGTAACAGCCCCCAGCTCTCTCCCCGTCACAAGTGGGTGACAGCCCCCAGCTCTCTCTCTTTCACAGGTGAGTGACAGCCCCCAGCTCTCTCCCCATCACAGGTATGTGACAGGCCCCATCTCTCTCCCCATCACAGCTGTGTTACAGCCCACAGCTCTCACCCCATCACTGGTGAGTGACAGCCCCCAGCTCTCTCCCCATCACAGGTATGTGACAGCCCCCACCTGTCTCAGCATTACAAGTATGTGACAGTCCCCATCTCTCTCCATATCACAGGTGTGTGACAGCCCACAGCTCTTTCCCCATTACAGGTGAGTGACAGTCTCCAGCTCTCTCCCCATCACAGGTATGTGACAGCCCCCAGCTGTCTCCGCATCACAGGTGCCTGACAGGCCCCAACTCTCTCCCCATCACAGGTGTGTGACAACCCCCAGCTGTCTCTGCCTCACAGGTATGTGACAGGCCCCAGCTTTCTCCCCATTACAGGTATGTGACAACCCCCAGCTGTCTCCGCATCACAGGTGCCTGAGATCCCCCAACTCTCTCCCCATCACAGGTATTTGACAGCCCCCAGCTGTCTCCACATCACACGTATGTGACAGCCCCCAGCTCTCTCCCCATCACAGGTGAGGGACAGACACCAGCTATCGCTGCATCACAGGTGCCTGACAGACCCCAACTCTCTCCCCATTCCAGGTATGTGACAACCCCCAGCTTTGTCCACATCACAGGTGAGTGACAGCTCCCATCTCTCTCCCCATTACAGATGAGTGACAGCCCCCAGCTCTCTTCACATTACAGGTATGTGACAGCGCCCAGCTGTCTCCACATCTCAGGTATGTGACAGTCCCCATCTCACTCCCCATCACAAGTGTGTGACAGACGCCAGCTCTCTCCCCATCACAGGTGAGTGACAGCCCCAAAATCTCTCCCCATCACAGGTGTCTCACAGGCTCCAGCTCTCTCCCCATCACAGGTATTTGACAGCCTCCAGCTGTCTCCGCATCACAGGTGCCTGAGAGGCCCCAACTCTCTCCCCATCACAGGTTTGTGACAACCCCCAGCTGTCTCCGCCTCACAGGTATGTGACAGCCCACAGCTCTCTCCCCATCACAGGTGAGTGACAGCCCCCAGCTGTCTCCCCATCACAGGTATGTGACATCCCCCAGCTGTCTCCGCATCACAGGTGCCTGAGAGACCCCAACTCTCTACCCATCACAAGTATTTGACAGCCCCCTGCTGTCTGCACATCACAAGTATGTGACAGCCCCAGCTCTCTCCGCATCACAGGTATGTGACAGCCCCCAACTCTCTCTCCATCATAGGGGCTTGACAGACCCCATCTGTCTCCTCATCACAGGTGTGTGACAGCCCCCAGCTCTCTCCCCATCACAGGTGAGAGACAGCCCACAGCTCTCTCCCCATGATAGGTATGTGACAACCTACAGCTGTCTCCACATCACAGGTGCCTGACAGGACCCATCTGTCTCCCCATCACAGGTGTGTGAAAACCCCCAGCTGTCTCTGCCTCACAGGTATGTGACAGCCCCCAGCTCTCTCCCCATCACAGCTGCGTGACAGGCCCCAACTCTCTCCCCATCACAGGTATGTCACAGCCCCCAGCTGTCTCCCCATTATATGTATGGGATAGACCACAGCTGTCTCCATATCATACGTATGTGACAACCACAAGCTCTCTCCCCATCACAGGTGTGTGACCGACCCCAGCTTTCTACATATCACAGGTGCGTGATAACTCCCAGCCCTCTCCCCTTCACAGGTGTGTGACAGCCCCCAGCTCTCTCCCCATCACAGCTGAGAGACAGCCCCCATCTCTCTCCTCATTACAATTGAGTGACAGCCCTAGCTCTCTGCCCATCACAGGTGAGTGGCAGCTCCCAGCTCTCTCCCCATCACAGGTGTGTGACAGCCCCCAGCTGTCTCCACATCACAGGTGCCTGACAGCACCCAACTTTCTCCCCATCACAGGTATGTGTTAGCCGTTAACTGTCTCCACATCACCAATATGTGATAGACCACAGCTGTCTCCATATCACATTTATGTGACAACCCCAAACTCTCTCCCCATCACAGGGGTGTGACCGTCCCCAGCTGTCTCCATATCACAGGTGCGTGACAAACCCCAGCTCTCTCCCCTTCACAGGTGGATGACAGCCCCTAGCTCTCTCCCCATCACAGTTGCGTGACGGCCCCCAGCGGTGTCCCCATCATAGGTGTGTGACAGCCCCCAGGTCTCACCCAATCACAGGTGAGTGAAGACCTCTGGCTCTCTCCCCATCACATGTATGTGACATCCCCCAGCTCTCTCCGCATGAAAGGTACCTGACAGCCCCCAACTCTTGCCCCATCACAGGTATGTTACATGCGCCAGCTGTCTCCACATTACAGATATGTGAAAGGCACCAGCTGTCTCCACATCACAGGTATGTGACAGCCCCCATCTCTCTCCCAATCACAGGTGAGTGACAGCCCCAAGATCTCTCCCCATCACAGGTGAGTGACATCCCCCAGCTCTCTCCCCATCAGAGGTATTTGACAGCCCCCAGTTGACACCGCATCACAGTTGCCTGACAACCGCCAACTCTCTCCCCATCAGAGGTGTGTGACCGACCCCATCTATCTCCATATCACAGGTGCGTGACAGCCCTAGCTCTCTCCCCATCACAGGTATGTGACAGTACCCAGCTGTATCAGCATCACAGGTATGTGACAGTCCCCATCTCTCTCCCCATCACAGGTATGTGACAGCCCCCAGCTGTCTACCCATCACAGGTGAGTGACGGCCCCAGCTCTCTCCAAATTACAGGTATGTCATAGCCCTCAGCAGTCTCTACATCACAGGTATGTGACAACGCCAAGCTCTCTCCCCATCACAGGTGTATGATCGTCCCCAGCTGTCTCCATATCACAGGTGCGTGAATGACCCCAGCTCTCTCCCCTTCACAGGTGGGTGACATCCCCAAGTCCTCTCCCGATCACAGGTGAGTGACAGCCCCCAGCTCTCTCCCCATCACAGGTATGTGACGGCCCCCAGCTCTCTCCTCATTACAGGTGCCTGACAGCCCCCAACTCTCTCCTCATCACAGGTATGTGACAGGCCCCACCTATCTCCACATCACAGGTATGTGACAGCCACCAGCTCTCTCCCCATCACAGGTGTGTGACATTCCCCATCACTCTCCCCATCACAGGTGATTGACAGCCCCCATCTATCTTCCCATTACAGGTGTGTAACAGCCCCCAGCTCTCTCCCCATCACAAGTGCGTGTCAGCCCACAGCTCTCTCCCCATCACCGGTGAGTGGGAGCCCCCAGCTCTCTCTCCATCACAGGTATGTGACAGCCCCCAGCTGTCTCAGCATTACAAGTATGTGACAGTCCCCATCTCTCTCCCCATCACAGGTGTGAGACAGCCCCCAAACCTCTCCCCATCACAGGTGAAAACCCCCAGCTCTCTGCCCATCACAGGTATGTGCCAGCCCCCATCTCTCTCCCCATCAAAGGTGTGTGACAGCCCACAGCTCTGTCCCCATAACCAGTGTGTGACAGCACACCGCTGTCTCAGCATTACAAGTATGTGACAATCCCCAACTCTCTCCCCATCACAGGTGTGTGACAACCCCCAGCTCTTTCCCCATCACAGGTATGTGACAGCCCCCAGCTGTCTCCGCATCACAGGTACCTGACAGACCCCAACTCTCTCCCCATCACAGGTGTGTGACAACCCCCAGTTTTCTCCGCCACACAGGTATGTGACAGCCCACAGCTCTCTCCCCATCACAGGTGAGTGACAGCCCCCAGCTCTCTCCCCATCACAGGTATGTGAAAACCCCCAGCTCTCTCCGGGTCACAGGTGCCTGAGAGCCCCCAAATCTCTCCTAATCACAGGTATGTGACAGCCCCCAGCTGTCTCCACATCACTGGTATGTGACAGCCCTCACCTATCTCCGCATCACAGGTGCCTGACAGGCCCCAACTCTCTCCACATTACAGATATGTGAAAGACACCAGCTGTCTCCCCATCACAGGTATGTCACAGCCTCCAGTTGTGTCCCCATTATAGGTATGTGATAGACCCCAGCTGTCTCCATATCACAGGTATGTGTCAACCCCAGCTCTCTCCCCATCATAGGTGTTTGACAGTCCTCAGCACTCTCCCCATCACAGGTGTGTGAGAGCCCCCAGCTCTCACCATGATAGGTATGTGACAACCCACATCTCTCTCCGCCTCACAGGTGCCTGGAAGCCCCCAACTCTCTCCCCATCACAGGTATTGGACAGGCCCCAGCTGTCTCCACATCACATGTATGGGGCAACCCAAAGTTCTCTCCCCATCAGAGGTGTTTGATAGTCCCCCTATCTCTCCCAATCCCAATTGTATGAGAGCACACAGCACTCTCCCCATCACAGGTGAGTGACAGACCCCAGCTGTCTCCCCATCACAGGTGAGTGACAGTCTACATCACTCTCCCTATCAAAGGTGTGCGACAGCCCCCAACTCTCTCCACATCACAGGTGAGTGACAGTCCCCATCTCTCTCCCTATCACAGGTGTGTGACAGGACAAAGCAATCACCCCATCACAGGTGTGTAACAGCCCCAACTCTCTCCCCATCACAGGTGTGTGACAACCCCCTGCTGTCTCCAACTCACAGGTATGTGAGAGTCCCCAGCTCTCTCTCCATCTCAGGTGCGTGACAGCCCCCAACTCTCTCCCCATCACACGTATGTCACAGCCCAAAGCTGTCTCCCCATTACTGGTATGTGATAGACCACAGCTGTCTCCATATCACATTTATGTGACAACCCCAAGCTCTCTCCCCATCACAGGGGTGTGACCGTCCCCAGCTGTCTCCATATCACAGGTGCTTGACAACGCCCAGGTTTCTCCCCTTCACAGGTGGATGACAGCCCCCAGCTCTCTGCCCATCACAGGTGAGTGACGGACCCCAGCTGTCTCCCCATCATAGGTGTGTGACAACCCCCAGCTCTCACCCCATCACAGGTGAGTGACGGCCTCCGGCTGTCTCCCCCTCACATGTATGTGACATCCCCCAGCTCTCTCCGCATGAAAGGTACCTGACAGCCCCCAACTCTCTCCCCATCACAGGTATGTTACATGCGCCAGCTGTCTCCACATCACAGATATGTGAAAGACACCAGCTGTCTCCACATCACAGGTATGTGACAGCCCCCATCTCTCTCCCCATCACAGGTGAGTGACAGCCCCAAGATCTCTCCCCATCACAGGTGAGTGACTTCCTCCAGCTCTCTCCCCATCAGAGGTATTTGACAGCCCCCAGCTGACACCGCATCACAGTTGCCTGACAACCCCCAACTCTCTCCCCATCACAGGTGTGTGACCGACCCCATCTATCTCCATATCACAGGTGCATGACAGCCCCAGCTCTCTCCCAATTACAGGTATGTGATAGCCCTCAGCAGTCTCTACATCACAGGTATGTGACAACGCCAAGCTCTCTCCCCATCACAGGTGTGTGACCGTCCCCAGCTGTCTCCATATCACAGGTGCGTGACAGCCCCAGCTCTCTCCCCATCACAGGTGATTGACAGACCCCATCTCTCTTCCCATTACAGGTGAGTAACAGCACCCAGCTCTCTCCCCAGCACAAGTGGGTGACAGCCCACAGCTCTCTCCCCATCAACGGTGAGTGACAGCCCCCAGCTCTCTCTCCATCACAGGTATGTGACAGCCCCCAGCTGTCTCAGCATTACATGTATGTGACAGTCTCCATCTCTCTCCCCATCACAGGTGTGTGACAGCCCACAGCTCTCTCCCCATCACCAGTGTGTGAGAGCACACCGCTGTCTCTGCATTACAATTATGTGACAATCCACAACTCTCTCCCCATCACAGGTGTGTGACAGACCCCAGCTCTTTCCCCATCACAGGTGAGTGGCAGCCCCCAGCTCTCTCCCCATCACAGGTATGTGACAGCCACCAGCAGTCTCCACATGACAGGTGAGTGACAGCCCCCAGCTCTCTCCTAATGAAAGGTGAGTGACAGCCCCCAGCTCTCTCCCCATCACAGGTATGTGACAGACCCCAGCTGTCTCAGCATTACAGGTATGTGACAGTCCCCATCTCTCTCCACATCACAGGTGTGTGACAGCCCCCAGCTCTTTCCCCATCACTGGTGAGTGACATCCCCCAGCTCTCTCCCCATCACAGGTATGTGACAGCCCCCAGCTGTCTCCGCATCACAGGTACCTGACAGGCCCCAACTCTCTAACCGTCACAGGTGTGTGACAACCCCCAGATGTCTCCGCCTCACAGGTATGTGACAGTCCACAGCTCTCTCCCCATCATAGGTGAGTGACAGCCCCCAGCTCTCTCCCCATCACAGGTATGTGAAAACCCCCAGCTCTCTCCGGGTCACAGGTGCCTGAGAGCCCCCAAATCTCTCCTAATAACAGGTATGTGACAGCCCCTAGCTGTCTCCACATCACTGGTATGTGACAGCCCTCAGCTATCTGTGAATCACAGGTGCCTGGCAGGCCCCATCTCTCTCCCCGTTCCAGGTATGTGACGGCCACCATCTCTCTCCACATCACAGGTGAGTGACAGCTCCCATCTCTCTCCCCATTACAGTTCAGTGACAACCCCCAGCTCTCTCCCCATCACAGGTGAGTAACAGTCCCCATTTCTCTCCCTATCACAGGTGTGTAACAGCCCCAACTCTCTCCCCATCACAGGTGTGTGACAACCCCCAGCTGTCTCCAACTCACAGATATGTGACAGTCCCCAGCTCTCTCCCCATCTCAGGTGCATGACAGCCCCCTATTCTCTCCCCATCACAGGTATGTCACAGCCCCCAGCTGTCTCTCCATTATTGGTATGTGATAGACCACAGCTTTCTCCATATCACATTTATGTGACAACCCCAAACTCTCTCCCCATCACAGGGGTGTGACCGTCCCCAGATGTCTCCATATCACAGGTGCTTGACAACGCCCA
Organism: Balaenoptera ricei; assembly: GCF_028023285.1. Classification (NCBI taxonomy): domain Eukaryota; kingdom Metazoa; phylum Chordata; class Mammalia; order Artiodactyla; family Balaenopteridae; genus Balaenoptera; species Balaenoptera ricei. Next base: position 36,051 of record NW_026777858.1, on the reverse strand, counting down.
GCTCTCTCCCCTTCACAGGTGGATGACAGCCCCCAGCTCTCTCCCCATCACAGGTGAGTGACGGCCTCCGGCTGTCTCCCCATCACATGTATGTGACATCCCCCAGCTCTCTCTGCATGAAAGGTACCTGACAGCCCCCAACTCTCTCCCCATCACAGGTTTGTTGCATGCGCCAGCTGTCTCCACATCACAGATATGTGAAAGACACCAGCTGTCTCCACATCACAGGTATGGGACAGCCCCCATCTCTCTCCCCATCACAGTTGAGTGACAGCCCCAAGATCTCTCCCCATCACAGGTGAGTGACACTCCCCAACTCTCTCCCCATCACAAGTGTGTGACCGACCCCATCTATCTCCATATCACAAGAGCGTGACAGCCCCAGCTCTCTCCCCATCACAGGTATGTGACAGTCCCCAGCTGTATCAGCATCACAGGTATGTGACAGTCCCCATCTCTCTCCCCATCACAGGTGTGTGACAGCACCCAGCTGTCTCCCCATCACAGGTGAGTGACGGCCCCAGCTCTCTCCCAATTACAGGTATGTGATAGCCCCCACCTATCTCCACATCACAGATATGTGACAGCCACCAGCTCTCTCCCCATCACAGGTGTGTGACCGTCCCCAGCTGTCTCCATATCACAGGTGCGAGAAAGCTCCCAGCTCTCTCCCCTTCACAGGTGGGTGACAGCCCCATGTCCTCTCCCGATCACAGGTGAGTGACAGCCCCCAGCTCTCTCCCCATCACAGGTATGTGATGGCCCCAGCTGTCTCCCCATTACAGGTGCCTGACAACCCCCAACTCTCTCCCCATCACAAGTATGTGACAGCCCCCACCTATCTCCACATCACAGGTATGTGACAGCCACCAGATCTCTCCCCATCACAGGTGTGTGACATTCCCCATCACTCTCCCCATCACAGGTGTGTGATAGACCCCAGCTCTCTCCCCATCACAGGTGATTGACAGCCCCCATCTCTCTACCCATCACAGGTGGGTAACAGCCCCCAGCTCTCTCCCCATCACAAGTGGGTGACAGCCCCAAGCTCTCTCCCCATCACAGGTATGTGACAGGCCCCATCTCTCTCCCCATCACAGGTATGTGACAGCCCCCAGTTATCTCCCAGTCACAGGTGTTTGACAGTCCCCTTCTCTCTCCCCATCACAGGTATGTGAAAACCCACAGCTCTCTCGCCATCAAAGGTCAGTGACAGGCCGCAGCTCTCTCTGCATCACAGGTATGTGACAGCCCCCAGCTCTCTCCCCATCACATGTGTTTGACAGTCCCTATCTCTTTCCCCATCACAGGTGTGTGACAGCCCCCAGCTCTCTCCCCATCACAGGTGCCTGACAGCCCCCAGCACTCACCCCTTCAGATGTATGTGACAGTACCCAGCTCTCTCCCCATCACAGGTGTTTGACAGTCCCCTACTCTCTCCCCATCACACGTATGTGACAGCCCCCAGCTCTCCCTCCATTACAGGCGAGTTACAGCCCCATGCTCTCTCCCCATCACAGGTGTGTGAGAGCCCTCAGCTGTCTCCAAATCACAGGTGAGTGACAGCCACCCGCTTTCTCCCCATCAAAGGTATTTGACAGCCCCATGCTGTCACCGCATAACAGTTGCCTGACAGCCCCCAACACTCTCTGCATCACAGGTGTGGGACCGTCCCCAGCTGTCTCCATATCACAGGTGCGTGACAGTCCCAGCTCTCTCCCCATCACATGTATGTGACAGCCCCCAGGTGTCTCAGCATCACAGGTATGTGACAGCCCCCAGCTGTCTCAGCATTATAGGTATGTGACAGGCCCCAGTTCTCTCCCAATCAGAAGGGTTTGACAGTCCCCATATATTTCCTCATCACAGTGAGTGACAGCCCCCAGCTCTCTCTACATTACAGATATGTGACAGTCCCCATCTCTCTCCCCATCACACGTGAGTGACAGCCCCCGGCTCTCTCCCCATCACAGGTATGTGACAACTGCCAGCTGTCTACGCATCACAGGTGCCTGACAGCAACCAACTCTCTCCCCATCACAGGGATGTGAGAGCCCCCAGCTGTCTCCACATCACAGGTATGTGACAGCAACTAGCTGTCTCCGCATCACAGGTATGTGACAGCCCCCAGCTCTCCCCATGATAGTCATGTGACAACCCACATCTCTCTCCCCCTCACAGGTGCCTGGAAGCCCCCAACTCTCTCCCCATTACAGGTATTTGACAGTCTCCAGCTCTCTCCCCATCACAGGTGAGTGACAGTCCCCAGCTCTCTCCACAAAACAGGGGAATGACAGCCCCCTGCACTCTCCCCATCACTGGTATGTGACAGCCACCATTGTCTCCACGTCACAGTTATTTGACAACAACTAGCAGTCTACGCATCATAGGGACGTCTGAGCCCCTGCCCTCTCCCCATCCCAGGTGTTAGACAGTCAACATCTCTCTCCCCATCACAGGTGTGTGACAGGACCCAGCTCTCTCCCCATCACAGGTGATGGACGGCCCCAGGCTGTCTCCCCATCACATGTATGTGACAGCGCCAAGCTGTCTCCGCATCACAGGTGCCCGACAGCCCTCAACTCTCTCCCCGTCAAAGGTATGTGACAGCCCCCACCTGTCTCCACATTACAGGTATGTGTCAGACCCCAGCTCTGTCCCCATCACAGGTATTTGACAGATCCCATCACTCTCCCCATCACTGGTGTGTGACAGCCCCCAGCTATCTCCCCATCACAGGTGTTTGACAGTCCCCTTCTCTCTCCCCATCATAGGTGTGTGAAAGCCCACAGCTCTCTCGCCATCAAAGGTCAGTGACAGGCCCCAGCTCTCTCTGCATCACTGGTATGTGAAAGCCCCCAGCTCTCTCCCCATCACAGTTGTTTGACAGTCCCCATCTCTTTCCCCATCACAGGTGCGTGACAGCCCCCAGCTCTCTCCCCATCACAGGTGCGTGACAGCCCCCAGCTCTCTCCCCATCACAGGTGTTTGACAGTCCCCTACTCTCTCCCCATCACATATATGTGACAGACCCCAGCTCTCTCCACATTACAAGTGAGTTACAGCCCCATGCTCTCTGCCCATCTCAGGTGTGTTGGAGCCTTCAGCTGTCTCCCCATCACAGGTGAGTGACAGCCTACAGCTTTCTCCCCATCAGAGGTATTTGACAGGCCCCAGCTGTCACTGCCTAACAGTTGCCTGACAGCCCCCAACACTCTCCCCATCACAGGTGTGGGACCGTCCCCAGCCTTCTGCATATCACAGTTGCATGACAGTCCCAGCTCTCTCCCCATCACAGGTATGTGACAGCCCCCATCTCTCTGCACATCACAGGTATGTGACAGCCCCCAGCTGTCTCAGCATCATAGGTAGGAGACAGGCCCCCGCTCTCTCCCAATCAGAAGAGTTTGACAGTCCCCATCTCTTTCCCCATCACAGTAAGTGACAGCCCCAAGCTCTCTCCCCATCACAGGTGTCTGCAGCCCCCAACTCTCTCCCCATCACAGGTGTGTGTTAGCCCCCAGCTCTCTCCCCATCACAGGTGAGTGACAGCCCCCAGCTCTCTCCCCATCACAGGTATGTGACAACGCCAAGCTCTCTCCTCGTCACAGGTGTGTGACCATCCCCAGCTGTCTCCATATCACAGGTGAGTGATAGCCCCAAGCTCTCTCCACATCACTTTTGTGTGACAGCCCCCAGCTCTCTCCCCATGATAGATATGTGACAACCCACAGCTGTCTCCGCCTCACAGGTGAGTGACAGCCCCCAACTCTCTCCCCATCACAGGTATGTGACAGCACCCAGCTCTCTCCATATCATAGGTGTTTGACAGTCCCCATCTCTCTCCCCATCACAGGTGAGTGACAGCCCCCAGCTCTCTCCCCATGATAGATATGTGACAACCCACAGCTGTCTCCGCCTCACAGGTGAGTGACAGCCCCCAACTCTCTCCCCATCACAAGTATGTGACAGCCCCCAACTGTCTCCCCATTATAGGTATGTGATAGACCCCAGCTGTCTCCACATCACATGTATATGACAAGCTCATGGTCTCTCCCCATCACAGGTGTGTGCCGTCCCCAGCTGTCTCCATATCACAGGTGCGTGACAACGCCCAACTCTTTCCCCTTCACAGGTGAGAGACAGCCCCCATCTCTCTCCCCATTACAGGTGAGTGACAGCCCCCAGCTCTCTACCCATCACAGGTATCTGACAGCCCCCAGCTGTCTAAGCATCACAGGAGCCTGACCGCCCCCAACTCTCTCCCCATCACAGGTATGTGACAACCCCTAGCTTTCTCCCCATAACAGGTATGTGACAGCCCCCACCTGTCTCCACATCACAGGTATGTGACAGCCCCCATTTCTCTCCCCATCACAGGTGTTTGACAATCCCCATTGCCTTCCCCATCACAGGTGTGTGACAGCCCCCAGCCCTCTCCCCATTACAGGTGAGTAACAGCCCACAGGTCTCTCCCCATCACAGGTGATTTTAAGCCCCCAGCTCTCTCCCCATCACAGGTATGTGACAGCCCCCAGGTGTCTCCACATCATAGATGCCCGACAGCCCCAACCTTCTCCCCATCACAGGTATGTGACAGCCCCCAGCTGTCTCCGCATCACAGGTGCCTGACAGCCCCCAACTCTCTCCCCATCACAGGTATGTGACAGACCCCAGTATCTCCACATCACAGGAATGTGACAGCCACGACTTGTCACCGCATCACAAATATGTGTGAGCCCCAGCTCACTCTCCATCACAGGTGTTTGACAGTCCCCATCCATCTCCCCTTCACAGCTGTGTGACAGCCCCCAGCTCTCTCCCCATCACAGGTATGTGACAGCCCCCAGCTTTTTCCACAACACAGGTGCCTGACAGCCCTCAACTCTCTCCCCTTCACGGGTATGTGACACCCCCCACCTGTCTCCACATCACAGGTATGTGACAGCCCCCAGCTCTCTCCACATCACAGGTGAGTGACAGCCCCCAGCTCCCTTCTCAATCACATGTATGTGACAGCCCCCAGCTCTCTCCCCATCACAGATGATTGACAGCCCCCATCTCTCTCCCCATCACAAGTAAGTGACAGCCCCAATATCTCTCCACATCACTTTTGTGTGACCACACCCAGCACTCTCCCCATCACAGGTGAGTGAAAGCCCCCAAGCTCTCTCCCCATCAGAAGTATTTGACAGCCCCCAGCTGTCACCACATCACAGTTGACTGACAGGCCCCAACTCTCTCCCCATCACAGGTGTGTGACCGTCCCCAGCTCTCTCCCCATCACAGGTATGTGACAGCCCCCATCTCTCTCCCCATCACAGGTGAGTGACAGCCCCCAGCTCTCTCCCCATCACAGGTGATTGACAGCCCCCATCTCTCTTCCCATTACAGGTGAGTAAGAACCCCCAGCGCTCTCCCCATCACAGGTTTGTGACAGCCCCCAGCTGTCTCCGCCTCACAGGTGCGTGACAGCCCCCAACTCTCCCCCCATCACAGGTATATGACAGGCCCCAGCTGTCTCCACATCACAGGTATATGACAGCCCCCAGCTGTCTCCCCATTATAGGTGACAGCCCCCAGCTCTCTCCACATAACTGTTATGTGACAACCCCAAGCTCTCTCCCCATCACAGGTGTGTGACCTTCCCCAGTTGTCTCCATATCACAGGTGCGTGACAACGCCCAGCTCTCTTCCATTCACAGGTGGGTGACAGCACCCAGCTCTCTCCCCATCCCTGGTGAGTGAGAGCCCCCCTCTCTCTCCCCATTACAGGTGAGTGACAGCCCCCAGCTCCCTCCCCATCACAGGTGAGTGGCAGCCTCCAGCTCTCTCCCCATCACAGGTATGTGACAACCCCCAACTGTCTCAGGGACTCAGGTATGTGACAGTCCCCATCTCTCTCCCCATCACAGGTGTGTGACAGCCCCCTGCTCTCTCCACATCACAGGTGAGTGACAACAACCAGGTCTCTCCCCATCACAGGTATCTGACAGCCCCCAGCTGTCTCCGCATCACAGGAGCCTAACAGCCCCCAACTCTCTCCCCATCACAGGTATGTGACAGCCCCCATTGTCTCCACATCACAGGTATGTGGCAACCACTAGCTCTCTTCCCATCACAGGTGTTTGACAGTCCCCACCTCTCTCACCATCAGAGGTGTGTGACAGCCCCCTGCTCTCTCCCCAGCACAGGTGAGTGACAGCCCCCAGCTCTCTCCCATCACAGGTGTGCGACTGCCCCCAGGTCTCTCCCTATCACAAGTGAGTGACAGCCCCCTGCTTTCTCCCCATCACAGGTATGTGACAGCCCCCAGCTCTCTCCTCGTCACAGGTGCCTGAGAGCCCCCAACTTTCTCCCCATCACAGGTATGTGTCAGCCCCCAACTGTCTCCACTTCACAGGTATCTGAAAGACACCAGCTGTCTCCGCATCACAGGTATGTGACAGCCCCCAGGTCTCTCCCTATCACAGGTGTTTGACAGTCCCCATCTCTTTCCCCATCACAGCTGTGTGACAGCCCCCAGGTCTCTCCCCATTACAGGTGAGTGACAGCCCCCTGCTCTCTCCCCATCACAGGTGTGTGATATCCTCCAGGTCTCTCCCCATGACAGGGGAGTGACAGCCCCCAGCACTCTCCCCATCATAGGTATGTGACAGCCGCCAGCTGTCTCCGCATCACAGGTGCCTGACAGCCCCCAACTCTCTCCCCATCACAGGTATGTTACAGCCCCAGCTGTCTCCACATCACAGGTATGAAACAGCCACCAGCTCTCTCCGCATCACAGGTATGTGACAGCCCCCAGCTCTCTCCCCATCATAGGTGTTTGACAGTCCCCAGGTCTCTACCCATCACAGCTGTGTGACAGCCCCCAGCTCTCTCCCCATCACAGGTGAGTGACAGCCCCCAGCTGTCTCCGCATCACAGGTATGTGACAGCCCCCAGCTCTCTCCGTATCACAGGTGCCTGACAGCCCCCAACTCTCTCCCCATCATAGGTATGTGACAGCCCCCAGCTGTCTCCCCATCAAAGGTATGTGACAGGCCCCATCTGTCTCTGCGTCACAGGTCCCTGACAGCCCCCAACTTTCTCCCCATCACAGCTATGTGACAGCCCCCAGCTGTCTCCACATCACAGGTGTGTGACCGTCCCCAGCTGTCTCCATATCACAGGTGTGTGACAGCCCCCAGCCCTCTCCCCTTCTCATTTGGGTGACAGCCCTCAGCTCTCTACCCATCACTGGTATGTGACAACCCCAAGCTGTCTCCACATCACAGGTGCGTGACAGCCCTCAGCTCTCTCCCCATCACAGGTAGGTGGCAGTCCCCATCTCTCTCCCCATCACAGGTGAGTCAGAGCCCCCACGTCTCTCCCCATCACAGGTGAGTCACAGCCCCCACCTCTCTCCCCATCACCGGTGAGTCACAGCCCCCAGCTGTCTCCCAATCACAGGTATGTGACAGCCCCCAGCTGTCTCTGCACCACAGGTGCCTGACAGCCCCCAACTCTCTCCCTATCACAGGTATGTGACAGCCCCCAGTCGTCTCTACGTCACAGGTATGTGACTGCCCCCAACTGTCTCCCCATCACAGGTATGTCACAGCCCCCAGCTGTCTTCCCGTCACAGGGGTGTGACAGCCCCCAGCTCTCTCCCTATCACAGGTGTGTGACAGCCCCCCTTCTCTTCTGGCCACCACTCCCCCATTTGGCCACAACCTCCTCCTTCCCGATTCCCCACAAAATCCTCACATCTATTCTCTTTACCCTGGGACCCAAACTTCCCCCATGTAAGGCATAGTCACAGCCAAGCCTTGTTCTCGAGAACAGAGGCTTCGCTGGGCTGCTAAGCTCCGTGCTCTTCTACAGAATATATCTTCCATGGATTCTGTCTCTACATGGCTTTGTGTCCTTGATCCTGTCACTAGATCCCTTAGGATCTCAGACCGCTGTCCTACAAAACTAGACCAGACCCAATGCCCTCTAAAGCCCCTTCTATTTCTGAGACCATGATTCTATGTGTTTTCTCCACAGTAGTCTCCCCCGGTCCTCTCTGTGACCCTTTTGTGTACCGTGTGAAGGTTCAGGGTCATACAGGTGTTCTGTTGTTCCTCCCTCTGCATCTTCAGGTGAGGCCACACACCTGTGTCTTGTCGACACCTCCCCCGAAAGGTTTCCCTGTCTTTGTCCTCTCCTATATGAAGGTCATGAATGAATCACCAATCCCCAAATTCCCTGGCAAATGCCGGTGCTATCAGACAGAGCCTGTGAAAACAGCCTAAATCAAGCCTGTGCTTTGCAGAAGAGATTTCCGACTTAACCATGCAGATTGCAGAAATGAGCAAGAATCTTCAGGAATTGGAGAAGACCAGGAAGCGAGTGCAGCAAGAAAAGTCAGACCTCCAGGCTGCCCTGGAAGAGGTGGAGGCACGTGTCTGAGATGTGAAGGAGGGCGGGGCGCTGAGGAAGGGGACTAGACCACCCCCAGGGGCCCTTCCTGCAGGAGGCACTGGGGCTCCAATGGGAAGAATCCAGCCCCACCCCCACCCTGGGGGGGACCAGCTGCTCTCTGCTGCCTCGCCTCATGAGTGTTCTCTAGTCCATCGTATTTCTCCTATTGAATAAATAAACTTGTTCATTATGTCCTCAACGTCTTCCTCTCAGAAAGCAAGAACTCAATCACCAAACATCCTGAGAGCCAGCTCAGAATCCCTTAGTTTTAACAGAGAGTTATACAAGGTCATCTTTGGCTGCTGGGAATTCTGTGTGGTCCAAAGAGTGCAGGATCCTGATGCAATCACCAGCTGTGGCCAGTGAGGGGCGGATGCTTAAGAGGGTCTAGGGAAATTTGCACTATGCAGGATAACAGGAGAGCAATTCCTCTGTCTTTCTCTGTCTTTTTTGAGCAGAGGTTGGCTCCTGACTTATGGTCACTATTTAAAAAGACACAGTAATCAAAATTTTTATTAATTGAAAACGATGCTCTGTCCTTCTCAAGACATAAAATTGTTAACAACAAAGCTTCAATTCTAGTTTCATTACTAGTAACAATTTGGGAGCAAACTGTTTGACCTTTTTGAGTACTGTTCTATTTATTTGTAAAATGAGCCTAATAATACCCTTTTTATCCTAATGGGGATGAAAAACCTCATTCAAGAAGGTGGCTGCCCTCGGCAATCCCAATCACTCCTTTACTTTTATCAGGGTTCCTTGAAGCATGAAGAGGGCAAGATTTTGCGTGTCCAGCTAGAGTTGAACCAGCTGAAATCTGAGCTTGACCGCAAGATCACTGAGAAGGAAGAAGAAATCGAGCAGCTGAAAAGAAACAGCCAGCGGGCAGCAAAGGCCATGCAAAGCGTGCTGGATGCTGAGATCTGGAGCCGGAATGTTGCTCTGAGGCTGAAGAAGAAGATGGAGAGAGACCTCAGTGAGATGGAGATTCAGCTGGGCCACTCCAACCGCCAGGTGGCAGAGACCCAGAAACACCTGTGCTCAGTCCAGAGCCAGCTCAAGGTGAGTGCACGGCCCCTGGAGGACCTGGCGGGACCTCAGCCTGCCCTGGGCTCCGGTCTCACCACTGGTTTCTCGTGAACGACTCCCAGCTGCATCTGGATGACACCCTGAGGAGCAGCGAGTACCACAAGGAGCAGCTGGCCCTCGTGGAGCGCAGGAATGGCCTCTTGCTGGAGGAGCCGGAGGAGAGGAAGGTGGCCCTGGCACGGACGGAGCGCACCCGCAAGCTGGCGGAGCACGAGCTGCTGGAGGCCAGCGACCGCGTGCAGCTCCTTCACTCCCACGTGTGTCCGTCCTCACTCCACTCTGGGTCCACCCTGGAGGCAGGCAGGACCCAGGCTTGATGGAGAGGAGTTCCCACCGCTCCTTCCAGGCTAGCGGTCAAGACAAACTTTCATTAGGCCTAGTTCTTGGAATAACTTGGTCTCTAGATGGACAGATTGCTGAGCTTTCTTTTATCTGAAGATAAAAGATCATGGGGAAATCAGAGCAAGGCATGACAAATTATTGCATAAAAGGGCTGGAAAAGGCTTCACAGAGGCAGTAACATTTAAGCTGCAAGCTTAGAAAATTAGGATTGTCTTTTGAAATAATTACTTTCAGGAAAGTTCAAGAATTCCTTGTTTCATTTCTTATTTTTTTGGACCACACCACATGGCATACGGGATCTTAGTTCCCCAACCAGAGATTGAACCCGCGCCCCGCGCGGTGGAAACACAAAGCCCTAATCACTGGACTGCCAGGGAATTCCCCCAAAATTCCTTGCTTTAAAAACTATTTTTTGAATTAGCCAAAAAACTAGAAGAATACCAACCATATTGTTAGCATTTTGGGATCTCCTATTCTAGGCTCTTGTGTCTATACATAAATATGATATTTTTTGTAAACGTGATCAATCCTTTTGCAACTTTTTTTCATTTAACAACGTCTTGTGAACATATTTCTATATTTTAAAATAGTTTTCTATGATACAGTTTTTTAATGGCAGAAAAGCAGTCCATTTTAGTTGTGTATTATGGCACATTTATTTAATCAGTCTTCTACGGTTGGATATTTTTAGACTGTTCCCAATAAAAATTTTTATGATTAGAAGATTGTATGACTAACTTCTTCATAACTAAATTTTCACATATATCCATGATTACTATTTCCTTAATATTCCTAAAAATAAGTAAATTCCTGGAAGTATATATTCATGGTCAAAACAGCAAAGACATTTATGATATGTTGTAAATTGGTCTTTAACAAACTTGTCCCAATTTTTACTCCCATGGGGAAAATAAGTGAGAGTGCTTAGCTATTATTTTTTTTTTAATCTTCACCGATTTTATGGTTGAAAATGCCTCATTTTAAAAATTCTTATTTCTTTGATTACTAATGAGGTGGAACATTTTGTCGTATTTGTTGGCTATTTGTATTTCTTCTGGTGTGTCTTAGCTATTTGTACTTTTGCCCTTTTTTCTTAATGATTTGTCTTTTTTACATATTAAGGAAGGAACTATTTTTTCAGTAATGCACATTGCAAATGTTTCCTCGTTTGTCATCATCCTAACAACTCTGTACAATGTTTTGATCATGAGAATTATTTTTCATTTCACATAGTTATGTCAACCATTTCCTTGTTCCAGCACCTTTAACTAAATAATTTATCCTTCCTCAAATATTTGAATGTCCACATTTATCATTTACTCAATTCTTTTATGTACAATTCTTGGGCCTGTTTTGGGATATCTGTCTATCAAAAATGAAAGTCTCTTTAATTTTTTTTCACCTGTGTGAAAAATAAGAAATGGAACGTTCTCGAGCTTGACTTCTTTCCCCACCCAACCCTCTCCCTTCCAATCGTTGTAAGTGTCCAAATGTAGCCCGAACCTCTTATCTAATTTTTCTTGTAGAACACGTGCCTGATAAATACCAAGAAAAAACTGGAAGCTGACATAGCCCAATGCCAGGCAGAGGTGGAGAAGTCTATCCAGGAGTCCAAAAATGCAGAGGAGAAGGCCAAGAAGGATGTCAAGGATGTGCGCTCCATTCTTTCTTATCAGAGATGCTGTCTGGAGATAAGAAAGGGGCTTCTACGCCGCCCCTTTGGGACCTGCAAGTAGGTTTCCTCTCCTCACCCCTGCATTCAGTCAGTGGTGGCTTCCCGGAGAGACGGAAGGAGACGGAGCCTCAGCAGAGGCAAAGTGGGAGGGGAACCATGAAGCATCAGCGGTGGCTGCGGCAAGGAGGAAAGCATCAGCGTGCCTAGTACCAGCCTCACAGCACCCTCCGTGTGCCCGCATAGGAGGGGTGGGTGGCCCACTGATGCCTCTTGTGAACTTAACCAGGCGGCCATGATGGCCGAGGAGCTGACAGAGAAGGAGCAGGACACCAGCGCCCACCTGGAGCGGATGAAGAAGAACCTGGAGCAGACGGTGAAGGACCTGAAGCACCGCCTGGACGAGGCTGAGCAGCTGGCCCTGAAGGGTGGCAAGAAGCACATCCAGAAGCTGGAGGCCAGGGTGGGTCTCTCAATCTCTCTGAATCCGGAAAGTGAAAACGGCACTCCCCGATCCTTCTCTCTTCTTGTATATTGACTCCCATCCTTATCCTGTGGCTGGGGACAGCCACCCAATATCGTCAGTAGGTCCTGAGGTAATTAACATCCCCCAAGACTGACTATATAAGTATCTTTCTTGATTGTAGGTACGTGAGCTTGAAGGAGAGGTAGGTTGAAAGTGAGCAGAAACGTAATGCTGAGGCTGTTAAAGGTTTGCGGAAACACGAGAGAAGAGTAAAGGAACTCACCTACCAGGTAAGGGGAAGAGCTTTCTAGAATATCCAGACTTCCTGCACAAAGGGAAATTGAAAACCTGGTGACTATGTGGTACTCACAAACAGCTACATGTTAACTCGATATACATAAGGGGCAAATGACACAATCACCTATCACAGACCCTTTCCTAAGCTAGGAAAATCAGGAAGGCCTTTAGAAAATCGTGCAAGTGAGGAAAGAATACAGGTTTCAAAGACAGATAAACTGGTATTAGTCCTAGTTTGGCCTCTTACTTTTTAAACTCGGATAGGTTACCTAACACTCTCAACCTTAATTCATCACCTGTAAAATAGAATAAAAACATCTACTCACCAGAGTAGGCAGGTAAGGATTAGAGACGTGTATAACTCTCCAATATAGTGCCTGCACACAGTGGACATTTAACAAGAGTGGCTACTGTTAATACTATGAAGGAAGCCTCAGAGTTGACCACATTTACCCCAGGCCCACCTGCCATCATATCAAAGTGATTTACTTCACCACCTGTAGTGGGTTGATTTTGTTGGATTCAATGCGGACCATTTTTTTCAAACTTCCAGACTGAGGAAGACCGCAAGAATGTTCTCAGGCTGCAAGACCTGGTAGATAAATTACAGGCAAAGGTGAAATCATACAAGAGACAAGCTGAGGAGGCTGTAAGTATCTTTAAGCCCTTGAGGGAAGAAGAAAACTTCGTTGGGGGTAGAAAGTATATTAAGAGAATGTGTTAATGAGAAAGAAAGAGACCAAGTAAGAATATGTCATTCTTATTTTAAGAGAGAGGATATAAATATGAATTTACCCCCAAATCCTAATTATAGAATAAGACCTCAAGACGAGATATTTTTATTATTAAGCAATTTGTAGGGGTTGGGGGAAAAAAAGAAAATTCCAAATAACCCACCTTACTTGATAGCTGCAAAGAATATCCAGCAGAAAATCTAACACCATGATAAATATTCCTCTCCCTCTAGAAAGGCACAAAATCAATTGTTCCCAAAAGCCAAACAGAAATCTTTTACCCCAGCTGACTCCTTCCCTCACTACCACTGTCATCAGCAGGGACTTATCCCTGCACATTCGCTGTAGCAAATTAGGATGTGTTGGGAGATTCTCCAGCTTCACTTTTCCTAGTTGTTCCCCACTCTTCCAGACACAATGTAGTGGGTAAGAGGTAAGAAAAGGGAACACGAAAGGGAGAGGCACGAATGGTAGTAAGTGCAACCAACAAAGGGCATACTTTCTTCCTATCCCCATCCCCCCACCCGCAGCATCTCTGTATACCAGAGTCAACATATATGGCAAAAACACTTCAACTGGGATTTTCCCAAAGTTAGAATTTGACCTTACATTTACTGTCTAACCTCTGTGAGCTAGCGCACATGGGTCTCTTCCTCCTTTCCACTCAGTCCATACATCGTAAATAGACTGCACGTATACATGGGTTTGACATAATGAGCTCGTCTCTTCCATTTCAAAACTATTTCTTCTTTCATTCTTTAGAGTAAAAAATGTAACTGAAGTTACAAGTTCTGTCTGGATTTGAAATCAGATATGACAAACAAACCGTAAGAAGGAAATATCTGAGTTGAGGAAATAATCCTGTTTGTGACAAGTGCAATGAGAACCACAAAGTCTAACTCTCACAACTTTATTCTTAGGAGGAACAATCCAATGCTAATCTTGCCAAATTCCGCAAGCTCCAGCAGGAGCTGGAGGAGGCCGAGGAACGGGCTGACATTGCCGAGTCCCAGGTCAACAAGCTGCGGGTGAAGAGCCGGGAGATTCACACACAAGTCAGTGCAGAGTGAACACATCTGCCTGATGCTGCCAAGGGGCTGAAGAAATGCACAAAATGTGCCATTTTGGGTCACTTGCTTTGTGATGTTTTTCTCCTCATGTTGAATAAATAAAAACTACAGTGAACTGATAAACTGAACCAGACTCATTTACTTCCAAAATTACTTATTCTCAAACACAGTTCTCACCTAGCTATTATTATTCTAACATTATATATGGCTTTGTGGAACATTCAATATCTGTACCTCCCTCACCACCCCGCATCCCCTTTCCCATCTCCAGCTCCACCACACACACACACACACACTATTATCTTTTACTGGACGTAATTTTATTAAGTCTCTCTAGACTGTTACAAATGACTAAGGAAACCACTCACTGAGGTTACGCCTTCAGACAGGACACACTCATGCACCCACTCCGCAGGTGGTTACTGAGCATCTACTATGCGCCGGGCCCTGCTCTCAGTACTATGGGAATAGCAGTGAACAAAGCATAGTTCCCTCCCTCTGGGAACTTATATTCTGCAAGGAAAGAAAGGCAGTCAACAAATAAGAAGCTGTGTCTACTATATTTAAAATAGATAATCAACAAGAACCTAGTGTATAGCACAGGGAACTCGGCTCAGTATTCTGTAATAACCTAAACGGGAAAAGAATTTGAAAAAGAATGGATACTTGTATGGGTATAAGTGAATCACTCTGCTGTACACCTGTAACTAACACATCATTGTTAATCAACTACACTCCAACATAAAATTTTTGTAAAAAGATCTACAAAAAAAATAAGAAGCTGCGTAACGTGTCAGGTAAGTGCTCATGAGAAATAAAAAAAGTAAGAGGGAGGCAGTTAGTACTATGTAGAGAGGAGTCAAGCAAGGCCTCTCTAAGAAAAACACATTTGAGCTGAGACCTGAAGGAAGCAAGAGTATTCCAGGCAGAGGGAACAAAAGAAAATGCAAAGGCCCTGAGGCAGGGGCAGTTTGGCATGTCCCAGGGACAGGAAGGAGGCCAGCAGGGCTAGAGGAGAATGAGCAAGATAGTCACGGCATAAGAGAGGAACCTGGGACCCCAGGGATCATGTAGGGCTTCAGGGCCACCTGAGGACTTTTTTCTTCACTCAGAGTGAGATGGGAAATCTTTGGAGTGTTTTGAGCAGAGGAGTGATATTAACACACATTTTAAAAGAATCACTCTGGGGACTTCCCTGGTGGCGCAGTGGTTGAGAATCTGCCTGCCAATGCAGGGGACACGGGTTCGAGCCCTGGTCCTGGAAGATCCCACATGCCGCGGAGCAACTAAGCCCATGCACCACAACTACTAAGCCTGTGCTCTAGAGCCTGCAAGCCACAACTACTGAGCCCGCATGCTGCAACTACTGAAGCCCTCATACCTAGAGCCCGTGCTCTGCAACAAGAGAAGCCACAGCAATGAGAAGCCTCTGCACCGCAAGGGAGAGTAGCCCCCTCTCGCCGCAACTAGAGAAAGCCCGTGCGCAGCAAAGAAGACCCAACACAGCCAAAATGAATAAATAAATAAGTCTTAAAAAAAAAAAAAAAGAATCACTCTGCTGCATTGAGAATACACTGAAGGGGGCAGAGGTCGAAACTGTGAGACCAGTTAGGAGCCTACTGCAAAATAAAAGATAAAAAGTGACAGTGGCTTAGACCAGAGAGATAGGCACTGGGAGATGACGAGAAGCAGATGGATTCTAGATGTACTGTGAAGGTAGCGCACATAGGGTTTTCTGACAGATTGGATGGATGAGTGGGTGAGAGAGAGAGAGAGAGAGAGAGAGAGAGAGAGAAAGGACTTATGAAAAGAGGAAGAATAAAACAAGATAGATTTAGTGCAGTATAAACATGAGGAGTTCGGTATCTAGAAAGAGAGGAAGCAGTAGAACAAAAATACAATCTAGACAAAAATTGTACTTTATGCACTCCTGTCCCTCTTCCACCTTCTACCATCCACACTCCCTTGCCTCCCAACCCCTATCAGCCTCACTCCTTTACAGTATAAACTGCACAGGCCTCAATCGCAAAAATGTCTAAAATTAATAACAGTTTAAAACAAAAAAATTCAAAATACTCTCCTAAATTAAATTTTGGATCAAAGAGGAAACCAAAAGTAGAATCACAAAAACTTCTAGAAGTAAACATAAGAGTAAATCTTTGTGACCTTGGTTTACACAAAGATTTCTTAGATGCCAACACCAAAAGCACAAGCCATGAGAGAAAAAATTGATAAACTGGATTTCATCAAAATTCAGTTTCTGCACTTTGAAAAACACTGTTAAACAGAATGAAAGGACAAGCCACCGACTGAGAAAAAGTATTTGCAAATTATACCCCTGATAAAGGACTTGTGTCTAGAATACATACAGAAATCTATATCTTCACTAAAAAGAAAACAAATCACCCAATTTTTAAAGAACCAAAAGATTTAAACAAACATTTCACCAAAGAAGATATACACAGAGCACATGAAAAATGCTCATCATGAATCATTAGGGGACTAATAATTAAAACATAATGAGATATCACAACACACCTATTACAATGACTAAAAGTCCAAGTGTTGGCCAAGAGGTGGAGGTACTGGACCTCTCACACCAGCTAGTGGTCATGTAAAACAGCATAACCATTTTGGAAAATAGTTTGGCAGTCTCTTAAAAAGTTAAGAAATTACCCATTTGTTCCAGTCGTTCCACTTCTAGGTATTTACTCAAGAGAAATGAAAACGTATGTCCACACAAATATTCACAGCATATTTATCTGTAATAGCCCCAAACTGAAAACCACCCAAATGGCCATTAACAGGTGAATGGATAAACACATTATGGTAAATCCATATAATGTAATACTACAAAATGATAAAAAATAAACTATTGGGCTTCCCTGGTGGCGCAGTGGTTAAGAATCCGCCTGCCAATGTAGGGGACACGGGTTCGAGCCCTGGTCCAGGAAGATCCCACATGACGTGGAGCAACTAAGTCCATGCACCACAACTACTGAGCCTGCGCTCTAGAGCCCGAGAGCCACAACTACTGAAGCCCACGCACCTAGAGCCCGTGCTCCACAACAAGAGAAGCCACCGCAATAAGAAGCCCGCACACCGCAACGAAGAGTAGCCTCAGCTCGCCGCAACCAGAGAAAAGCCCGCCCGCGGCAACGAAGACCAAATGCAGCCAGAAACAATAAATAAATAAAATAATAAAATAAATAATTTTTTTAAAAAAAAATGATAAAAATAAACTATTAACACACACAAAAACATGGATGGATCTCAAAATAATAATGCTGATGGAAAGTAGCCAGACCAAAAAAGTGTAGACTCTATTATTCCATTTATATAAAATTCTAGGGGAAAAAAATGAATCTATAGTGACTGAAAGCTGACTAGTGGTTGCCTAGGGATAGAGAGGCAGGATTTATGGGAGGCACAGAAGGACAGTAGGATGTATTACAAAGGACCAGGAGGAAACTTTGCGGGTGATGGACATGTTCATTATCTTGATTCAGATGATGGTGTCACAGTGTCTACATATGTCGAGACTCTTTAAATATGTACAGTTCGTTATACATCAATTATATCCCCATAAAGCTGTTAAAATTTTTCATTGGGGGAAATACTACAATTATAGTGCTTTGGGAAAATAATAATTAGGATACTGTATGTCCAACTTTAAAGCCAGAGTTATAATTTTTGATAGGAATTACATTAAATCTATTTACCAGTTTGGGGAAAATTAGCTTACTATATTGATTCTTCCAATTCGTGAATAAAGTATGTTTTTCCATTTATTCAGATCGTCTTCAATTTCTGTCTTCCTTGTTTTACAGTTTCCAGCATACAAGTCCTGTACATGTTTTGTTAGATTTACACCTAAATTCTTTTTCTTTCTTTTTGTTTTTAAGTAATTGTAAATTGTATTGTACTTCTTGTTTTTTTTTTTTTTTTTTTTTTTGGCTGCATTGGGCCTTTGTTGCTGCACGCAGGCTTTCTCTAGTTGCAGCGAGCGGGGGCTGCTCTTCATTGCGATGCGCAGGCTTCTCACTGCGGTGGCTTCTCTTGTTGTGGAGCACGGGCTCTAGGCACACGGGCTTCAGTAGTTGTGGCTCTCGGGCTCTACAGCATAGGCTCAGTTGTTGTGGTGAACGACCTGAGTTGCTCCATGGCGTGTGGGATCTTCCCGGACCAGGGATCAAACCTGTGTCCCCTGCATTGGCCAGCAGATTTTTAACCACTGCGCCACCAGGGAAGTCCCTGTATTTCTAATTTTGGTGTCCACATGTTCACTGCTAGCATACAGCCTAAAGAAATACAACTGATTTTTGTATGTTTATGTTATACCCTGAAACCCTACTGAACTCACTTCATAGTTCTGAGTTTGGGGGGAAATTCTTTGGGATTTTCTACATCAACAATCATGTACCTCAGAAAACAACCACTTAAGGTGAATCTAAATTAATTAAAATGAAGTCCAAAATTACACAGTAAATTGTGGGGAAAAAGTCTGATTGGGATTTTATCATAAAAATCAAGCCAGAACCACTGAAATAAATTTATTTTCTCTTATACTTCACAAGATTTACGTTACAACTGCATCTCTGTTAATTCTTAGAACAAAGAATGAATCAATGTTGGAGTTGGGAGGAAAGGAACATCCTTCTCACAATCTTGTATGATGTGGCACCCTTTATGTTTAACTTTTGCAATGCAATCATAAAGAATGCCCTTTTTTGCAAAAACTGTATGATGTCTTCATTGATATTTTAAGGGTCTTCCTAATCCTTTGATCCTAAACTCACTCCCTTGAAGCACTTATTGGATCATCATTGTCCATGTTCAGAATTTTATAATTATTAACTAGTTCAGTGCTGCTGCATCACCCTGGCCAGTGGCTTTGCAAAATTTAAGCAGGTTTCTAATACCACTTTCATCAACTTCATTAAATTCTGAAAATTTTGCAGTATTTGTCATTTTATTTTGCAGTCATGTTGCACTGACTATTGCATATTTACAACACCTGATAATCAGTATGCTCATGTACTAGGGAATAACAAAACTGACTCCATATCAGATCTGTTTCTTTTACTTTAACCTTTGTACTTTGTTTTTGCTACAACTTAATGTTGCCTATAGCCTGAAATATACAGGATAGCCAATTCTCAAGGCTCTGGCCTTTACAGGTGTAACACTTTTCCATTCATAGAGAGATAAAAAGTTGCAGAACAGAGAATAACGTTTGTCTTGTTGGGAGGTTTACAGGAACAGCATGACCTGACCTAAGTGGACAGCTACAAGAACAAAGGATTCCGACACCAAGTTTGCAACAGCTAACAACACTCCCTCCCCTTTTAGTATAAAAAAAGCCTGAATTCTACCTCGGGGAAGATGGTTCTAGCCCATCTTACCTGAGGACCCTAGCCCACCATCTTCTCGGTCTGCTGGCTTTCCGAATAAAGTCACTATTCCTTGCCCCAACCACTCGTCTCTCGATTTGTTGACCTGTTGTGCGGCAAGCAATATGAGCTTGGGCTCCATAACGATCATTAGAGAATACTTATTGTTTTCTTATGCCACATCACTACTGTGGAGACTCTAATAACAGGCATTGTACTACTGCAAACCTTAAAACAGTCATACCCTTTGCCCAGAAAGTCTATTCTATAAATATCGTAAAGATATGCATAAACATATGCACACATATGTTTACAGGAATATTTAAAAGAAAAAAAAATTAGCGCACCCTAAGTGCCCCAAAATAGAAAACTGAGTACAGTCATAGGATGGAACGATACGTAACTAGTAAAAATCATGATGTAGAAGAAGAGTTAATATCATGGTAAAATTTCCCATAATCTGTTAAGTTGCAAAGGCAGAATACAAAACCATGCTTACGCTTACAGGCTGATACCCTAATTGTGTATTTGTTTAAAGCACGTGTTTAAAAAAAAAAAAAACAAAACTGTGTGTGTATTTACAAACATAAAAAAAAGTGTAAAAGGACTTAATCCAAACTCCGGTAGAGATTACTTCTATGCTAAAATCTTAGGAGTGATTTAAATTTTTCCTTCAGTATGTTTGATTATGTTTTTCAATCTTTCTACAATGTGTACCTCACTTTGGGAATTTTTTTAAAGGCTCGTATTTTTTAAATACTATAAATAAAAGGAACGTGCTTCTTAAGAGGACTTCATACCCAATTCTCATCAAAGACATGGGTATAACTGACAAGAGAAAGGTGAAGAGGAGAGGGTCATTTGATGGACGAGACCATTAGCACAACTACTAAAAGCTGTTGCCTTTCAGCCAAGTTTTCCATAAGCATTACCATTCCAGGGCTAACACAGTAGCTGTCGGTGAGCAAACTTAAATTCTGCCTCCTGGCTGTGACAGAGGTTTGGGCACATGTTACATTGACACCAGTGTCCCCAGGCACCTTCACTGCGGACTTAGTCGGTCCCATTTTCCTAAGTGGGAGGCTGAAGAATCAGCTGTGGGCAGATGCAAAGAACCTTACTTCCTTAAGGATGGAATTTACCAGCCTGATTCCTCCCTCCTGGCTCCAAGCGCCACCAAGATGCTGCTTCCGGAGCCCACGAGAGAAAAAGAAAGCCTCTTCGCTGATGAAGGAGAAAAACATTCCCCTTGGGGAACACACCCAAAACAGGGCTTTTCTTATATTATAGTAGCCTGACCTTCCCAAGAGGGCGGGCTATTTTCTCAGCTCCTCACAGAAACAACGGCTTATGGCTCTCTCTCGGGGAAACTGAGGTACAACACAGGGGGAGCCCTCAAATTATGAAAAATGTTGTTAAGAGGATGGATGGGAAAGGTGGTATCTTTGGAGCAACAGAATCGTATTTTTTTCCGGTATATTCTGAAAAATAATTCTATTGATATCCACAGTTTTTAGTACCCAAAAATGGATTTAGCCCTATATATTACATAAGTACATGTATATGCAATGTAATAAAATGCCTTTAAACGTACTGAAAAACTTCAAATGGAATTTGTCGATTTGAGAATTTTCAGAAATTTCCTTGCGGCCCAGTCACGTCAAGAGCCGGGGGTTCGAATTCCCTCGCCACTTCCCGCTTCACACCCTCCCACCACACGCACAGTTAAGCTCTGGAATCGCGGAGCTGACGAGAAACGCCTGCCTCTCTCACAAACTCCAAACGTACACTCACCGGCCAGGGCCCCTCACCATCTCCAGGCTCGTCCCAACACAGGCGGAATCACTTCCAGCCTTTCCTTCCCCAGTGGCGCACTCCTCCCATGATGCCCCGGGGCGCACCGGAAGCAACTCCTCACCTCTCTGGGAAATTGAAACCGCCTTTCTTCTCGGTAGTTACCGGCTGTTTCCTTGGAAGTCCACGGCTGCTGATTTTTTCACGTGTTTTCAATACTGTGATCCACCCACCCTCCCCGAACTAGATGGTAAGCTGTTTGAGAGAACCAACTTCTAATCCCCAATGCCTGGAACGGTGTCTTTATAAGCCTTTTGCTAAATGAAGAGCAGCTAAACGTTTTGTTTGACAGAGTGAAGCAAAGCTGAGTAGAAAAACAGCAGATAACAGAGCCAACGCTCAGCAGAGAATATGGAAGAATAGCGTTACCTTTATAATAACAGCTGGCATTTAAAACCCTAAATCCTTACCTTAGTTTGCAAGGCTCTAAGCATCTGGCCCCTAGCCGCTTCTGCCACTTCATTCCTTGCTACTGTATCCCTGGCTCCTTTCATCCCTGCCCTACTGGCCTTTATTCTCTTCCTATGCAGGCAAGTTCCCCTCCCAGAGGCTTTGCATTTGTTTCCTCTGCCTGGAATACTGTGCCCCGTTGATATTCTCCTGGCTTGCTCTTCCTCAAAGTGCTCAAATATCATCTCTTTAGAGAAACTTATCCTGATTGATCCATTTCAAACCCACACAGCCACTGTTTCCTTATCCTAATTTTCCTTTCCTTCAGAGAATTTATCACTAATTGACATTTGATATCTGTTTGTTTGTTGTCTGTCCCCACATACACACACACTAGAATAGAGTTTCCATGAGGGCAGAGACTTTGCCTGTTCTGTTCCCTAGTGCTTAAAATCTTCCCAGCATGTAGTAAGCCCTCAATGAATGTTTGATGAATAAACAATTGAATACGTGCATGCTCCCTGTTACCGGCTCTGTGCATTACAGCTTCAAAATTAGCAATTCCATATGTGAATTTCATCACCATCCTGGTTTTGTGAGAGATCTCAAGCTGGTTCCATCTAGCCCCATCTTGGTCAAGTTTGAGGACTTTGCCATCATACCCCCAACCACCTTTTGGGTAGGGTGATAAATTTATCTGGGTTTGCCCAGGATTGTCCTGATTTTAAAACTGAAGTCTCAGGAATCTCTTCAATTCCAAGCAAATTAGGAAGGTTGGTAACCCTGCTTTGAGGTATCTAGGCTCCATTTTCCTCGTCTTGTTTTATTGTTGTGAGTGTGTGGAATGAGGGGGTGGGGGGTGGGGGGTGGCGGTGACTTAAGAGTGTTCTGGGCCACCTGGAGAGGAAATTGGCTATATGTAGTGGGTAGAATGGGAGGGCTGGATGGCCAGTAGTGAGGCTGTGGTCAGCTGATGGGCCTTACCAAACAGCAACAAAAAAGAGATGAAAGAACAACATAGAAGATGCTGTCCTGGCTTCCAGAGCCCTCTGGCACAGGCAATGGTTGGTACATTCTCTAGAGAAAGTTCCTGGCTTCTAAGTCTCAGGCTCTGCTGTTGACATGGCCTCACCCACTCCATGTCACTTTCAAAAAGTAGCCTGTCATGCATTTATTAACTCAGTTGTCACAAGAACCCCATGAGTTAGGTATTGTTATTATCCCCATTTTACAGATGAAGAAACTGAGGCTCAGAAAAGTAGAATAAGTTGTGCAAATTCAAATAGTTTAAATAGTGAAGTCAGGATTTGAACCTCAGTATTCTGACTCTCAAAGTCCACTCTTAGTCACTACATTATCATGCAGCTCTTAACAATGTAAATATGCATTTGGGCTATGCCTAGCCAAGGGCATAAAATCTTTTTTTTTTTTTAAGGCTATGTTGTTTCATACCCCAACAGTTGAAATTAAAAGTAATTGATCACGCGTTTCTTAGTTCTAATGAGGCTTTAAGCACTGAAGAAACCAAAAAAACCAACAAAAAAAAATACAACTACTAGACAAAAAAGGGCAAATGACATGGACCCTAAGTCTCACAGGCATCAGTCAAGATTATGAGGCCAGATAAGAAAGTCTCCAGTTTACTGGACAGACCTAACTGGTAGAATTTCTTCTCTGAACACAATGTTCCCAGGCCATGCACACACTCTCTCCATGACATTTTCAGAGAAGGATGCCTCGTTTGCGTGTAATTCTGAGAAGCATGTATAATTCTGAGAGCGTTAGTGTCTTAACAGGATCTTGCAAAGCCAGAAACAGCTGTCTTGTAGTGAAAACACAAACTGGACTTGGATTCAAACCAGACTTGTTCTAGCTCCCATTCTGCCACTTACTAGCTGTATGACTAGTCACTTAATCTTGCCAAGCCTCAGTTTTCCAACCTGTAAAACTGATAAATCTATGTCCTCACTGATTGAAGGAAAATCAGTTTAAATATTTCTCTGGATAATCCCCCATCAACTTTTTGCTTTGCAAAATTGTAGTGTAGAAATGCCAGCAGTATGGAAGTTTATGTATTGCACTTGAAAGAGTTCTGAACTAGCGCTCTTGGATCTGAGAGTAGAATGGGAAGGGGGTCTGTCTAATTAATTAGCATTAATTAGGTAACCTGTCCAGAACCTCAGTTTCTGATTCTGTAACATCAGGGTTAGATTAGGTAATATTCAAGGTTCCCCTCTAGTTCTGGATCTAATATTCTCACTCAATATTTTTAATTAGGCGATTCAATATAAATTTGTATCATTCACTAATATACCTGTCCTGTGACTTTTGCCCAGAAATTTCTCTTTCTGGCTGGGGAACTTCTTGCTGCTTTTGGAAATTTCATCTATTACATAGCTCTTAGATAGTCGTAACGGGTAAGGGATGATCCTCCTATCAGCACAATTAACTGCCCTTTCTTCTCAAGTAGCCCTCTGCGGAATGAACTTGATTACACTTGTTTCCTGGGCCTCTCTATTTGGCCCTGCTGCTGCTTTCTCCATCCAAATCTGCATTTCCTCTGAATGTGCCTTATATAGTGATTGGTGGAGAGATTTGCTCCCAGGGAAATCAGGAAAACGTTTTCCTCCTCCTTAACACCTGCTCACTCCTTAATCCTTGGCTTCAAAGCTTCCACCCCCACCATCCTGCTGACATTAATGTCAGGATCACCTCTCTGACTGACCCAATGCCCTTTTCATGGTCCTCCTTTTCTCCATCTTCTCTGTAGAGCTTTTTACTATATCCTCTCTCTTGAAAATACCACCCTCTCGAAAATACCACCTCCCTTGACTTCTTCTGACACTAATAATGAAGTTCCAATCACTTTGGAGTTGACAAAATGATTTTGTAACAAGACTGGAGAAAACCCTCATCGACAGAACTCCTCTCAGGGTTGGGAGAGATGGAATGATGGTGTGGGGTGTGAGCTGGGGACTACAGGGCATAGTGGTGGGATAAAGATGAAGCTCCCAAGGGGAATATGTGAGTAAAAATAGGTGATCACCAAACTTGCTAAGGATAAAAGTGGTGTTCTTTACTTGAGGACTTTTATTTTGTTGAGTAACCAGATGAGTAGGCATGCAGGTCAATGGCAGAGCTAAAGGGCCCCATGTAACAGAGGAACAACTGAGTACCCGTAGGGGTCAGGCAGACACCTCAGGGGAAGAAAGGAAATCAACCACCTGCATCAGTGTGAAGGAAAATGGACTTTGTGGAAGTCATTGCTGATGGAAACTGAATACTTTAGGGGATGTAATATAATCCTCTTCTAGTCTGCTCTACAAAATCTTCAGTAAAGCCTGCATTGCTCACTTATGTTTTTTGTGCTAGTGGATTATTTGCCAAGGTCTGTGTCAAGGTTGATACAGATTGAAGCATACTGTTTGGCACTGGCTGGAAAGAGACTGCCTGCGGAGACAGCCACATCTTGACAGTATCTCATTTGATCCCCACACTATCCTCATGACTTGGGCAGAAACAGAATTATGTTTCTGATTTTGCAGCGGAAGGAGAAAACATCACAGCTGCGAAGAGAGGTGATGGGACTTGCCATTTATGGCAGTAAATGACAGAAGTAAAATATGGATCCACGTGGCTCTTTTGACTCCAGCAAGATCTCACTCAGGTATTTGTTTACCTGAAGAATAACCTTTTTTTTTTTTCCACTCTTTTTGTCTTCATTTCCGCCTCTCACCTCCTCAACATGCAGCCTTTCTCTGAGAACCCAGCTTCCTTAATAAGTTCAACTATCAACTGCATACAGGTGACACCCTCATACTCACAGACCTACATCTTCAGTCTTAATGTCTCCTGTATGTAAACTTTGAATCCTTATCTCTACCTACTTAGCTGGATATCACCATCATCTCAATCTCAATCTGTCCAAAATCGAAATTCATATTTCCCTCCCTTCACTATTTCTCCTGGGCAGGTATCATGCCCCTAGATTTCTAGGCTGTAATGAGGGCTGGATGAAAGGTAGGATCCTCTGATTCCTTTTTCCTCCTCAAACTCGGCATCATCAAAGTCTTGTGGATCCTGCCTTCAGGGTATCCCTTGGGTTTTCTCTTTCCTTTTACATCTCATTTCTGTACTGCTTAATCAAGGCCCTCTTCATTTTACACCATGATTATTTTTATATTCAATGCAAATAGATATTACTTGCATGTTTAATATTATGTTGAGAGGATTGTAATATATTAATGTGGGATAGGGCCTCGAAAAGTAAGTCTAGACGACTTCCCAGTGGTCCAGTGGGTAAGACTCCGTGCTCCCAATTCAGGGGGCCCGGGTTCGATCCCTGGTCGGGGAACTAGGTCCCACGTGCATGCCACAACTAAAGATCCCGCATGCCACAACGAAGATCTCACATGCCGCAACTAAGACCTGGAGCAGCCTAAATAAATAAATAAATGTTAAAAATAATAATAATAAGTCTAGAGCTCAGAGAGGTCTTAAATGAGAGAAACATATTCCTTTCACCTCCTGGGGTTCTCTTTTTGCCAGGCCTAAACGGGACAGTGAGGCAGACAACTTCAAGCCCACACAATACTCTTCTTGAACCTACGAGATGGACCCGGAGATACCAGGGGACAATCACTGGGAAAGCCAGCCCTCTGGTGCTATGGAGAATTTTAACACACATCTGAATTTATAGGGTCATCCAGGGGTTAATTCTAACTGCCCACCTACTCCCATAAATCATATCAGAGCCTGTATAATCATCTTGGCAAGTTGTACACCAAGATTTTCTAAATAGTTGCTAAGTGGTTCTAGGACCTCAGGTTCTCCCTCTCCATTATATCCTACCATCAGTTCTATACTAATCTTCAGATATATGTGTGTGTCTACACACACACACAAACACACGTTCACTTTTCTGCTTAAAACCTTGAAAGGTTCCCCAATGATCTCAGAATAATGTCCTGACTCCTTCCATGGGCATTGGGAGCCCATCACAGACAAGCCCAGCCCGCTTCTCCAGCCTCACCTCCGTGTTACCCCCAACCCTTCCATCCAGGCTTGCCCATTCCACCTTCCTGAAACACACCCTGGGAAGTCTTGTTTCTAACCACAATCCCTACCTTCCCTAAGCCTGGAACCTCCTCCCTGTACTCTTAAAATCTGTCTCCTTTAAGAGAGAGTAGAGGATAGAGGAAAAGGCGAGGCTTTGGAATCAGCAACCTGGGATTCCAATTCTGGCTCCATTGCCTACTAGCTGTGGGGCCTTTTGGTCAATCCCTTAACTCCCTTAGGCCTCAGTTCCCCATATGGACAATGGGAATAATAAGAATATAAACAGTATAACCCCCTAAGGCTAGCAGAGAAAAATAAACATAATAAAATATACAAACGTGCTATGTAAACTGGAAAGAACTACAAAAAGCATTATTATTATTTTATTATTATTATTATTATCTCCACAGTCACCATCCCCTTCAGATATCTCCTCCAAAGCAGTATCATTATCATTAATAACAATTCGAGAATATTTTACATACACAACATACCTTACGGGTTTTAAATACCTTGTCCATACATCTAGTCCACTGTGCATCTCACTCATCTTGGCACTTAACCTTGGAAAAGTAATTTGTCTTTTCGTGTCTATGTACTCTCTTCCCATGTCCATTATCACCTCCTTTGGAGCAATGTCCCTATTTCATATCTCCTTTTCCCATTGCCAGCACTCAAAAGTGATGGGCTTGCAAAAGTGAAAGGTTATAGGCATTGGCTCTAAAGCCAGAGAGGATTTGAATCCCATTTCTGCCACTTACTAGTTGTGTGGCCTTAGGCAGTTTATTTAAACTCTCAGTGGCCCAAATTTCTTCAGCCATAAAATGGGAATGATGTTAGCATCTACCCCACAAAACTATTATGATGCTTAAGTGAGCCAATATGGATAAAGCCTGGCACGTAGTGACTTCTTAATAAATATAAACTATTACTATTAAGTGAGACTGAGTCTGATTCCATTCTTTTCTGCCTTATCACTTCAGCCCTCTTTCAACACAGATTCCCCATGAATCGTCCTTATTCATTTATACACAGGAACAAAATCTACTGAGCATCTGTTACATACAAAAGACTGTCCCTTGGATAAAAGCAGCTGTGTTTATGCCTGATCACTCTCTGTTGCTTTCTCCTGGGCCAAATGGTACTAAGAATGAGACGAGTTCTCTGTGGATTGCAGCCTTCAGCCTTCTCCTCTTGTTTTCTCAAGCAGGGAGTAAGATGGTGTTCCAACATCAGATCACCAGGTACAAAAAAGTTCTTCATATTTTTTTACTGAAAGGCTTCTCAGGCCCCTTAACATGCTAGTATTTATGGTGAATCTCCAGCAACAGGGAATAGAGTTGGCCACATTTCCTGAACTCATTTAGCCACGGGACCTTTTATTTCACAGTTTCTCTCAGAATCAGCATTCTGTCAAATCTACTTTGGAAAATGCTACGTGGAAGTCCTATTCCTATCTGTTTCTCCTTTGTCCACAATTTCATTTTGACTAATGCAAACTGTCCTTGGAAATGCCTCACCTATATGAGACTACCCACTGGAAGACTAGAGAATCTTTTCTTCTTTTTAATTGAAGTATAGTTGATTTACAATATTGTGTTAGTTTCAGGTGTACGGAAAAGTGACTCAGTTTTATTGTTTTCAGATTATATTCCATTATAGGTTATTACAAAATATTGAGTATAATTCAGTACACATTGATCATATACAACATAAACAAGTCAGGCTGTATTGCTGTAAATGGCTCCAACTTCTAAAATGTATGGTAATTCCTACATAGTCAAACATTACTTATGTTTCAGCCAAAAAACAACCCCGAGCAACCATAAGAGTTGTCACAAAGACCATGTATTTCCATTAGGACTTCTACAACTTCCCATGGAACTTATGACTCCTTTTTTTTGTTTGTTTTTTCCTTTAGCTTGCTCATCTGTTTCCCATTCTATAGCAGATTAGAAAAAGGAAGATTGGGCTCACAGAGGCAAACACACTAACCACAGACAGAATACAGCTGAGTACCTTGCCGTGAAGGTGTAGATATAAAAACTAGAAAGGTGACACAAAAATTCATTGCAACCTAGGAACAATTAGTGCAGGGTAAAATCCGCGAAGAAACTATAATATCCCTGACGACTTTATTACATCACCTCCCAGGCCCCTGAGTGATCAAGGAAAAGTTGAAGTCTATTCAAGATACTAGATTAAATAAATCAAGATAATATATAATACATTTTAGAAAGTTTTCCATCTACAATGGATTTTTTAACAAAATAAATTAGTGGCTAAGAATAGATGGGTTAGATGGACCTAGAGATTATCACACTAAGTGAAGTAAGCCAGACAAAGACAAATATACGATATCGCTTATATGTGGAATCTAAAAAAAAAAAAATGATAGAAATGAACTTATTTACAAAACAGAAGTAGACCTACACATATAGAAAACAAATTTATGGTTACCTAATGGGAAAGGGAGGTGGGGGATAAATTAGGAGTTTGGGATTAACACATACACACTACTATATATAAAATAGAAAAACAACAAGGACCTACTGTATATCACAGGGAACTATACTCAGTATTTTGTAATAAGCTATAAGGGAAATGAATCTGAAAAAGAATATATAGATATATGTGTGTGTGTGTGCGTGTGTGTGTGTATGTATGTATGTATATATATATATACATATATATATATATATATATGTATATATATATATATACATACACACACATACATGAATCTCTTTGCTGTACACCTGAAACTAACACAACATTGTAAATCAAATATACTTCAGTTAAAAAATAATGTTTAGGGGCTTCCCTGGTGGCGCAGTGGTTGGGAATCCGCCTGCCAATGCAGGGAACACGGGTTCGTGCCCCGGTCCGGGAAGATCCCACATGCCGCGGAGCGGCTAGGCCCGTGAGCCACAACTACTGAGCCTGCGCGTCTGGAGCCTGTGCTCCGCAACAAGAGAGGCCGCAACAGTGAGAGGCCCGCGCACCGCGATGAAGAGTGGCCCCTGCTTGCCACAACTAGAGAAAGCCCTCGCACAGAAACGAAGACCCAACACAGCCAAAAATAAATAAATAAATAAATTTATAAAAAAAAAAAAAAATAATAATAATGTTTAAAAAAAAAGAATGGTTGTGTTAAATGGCCAATCTTATGTTTTCCGGAGATTTCTGAGAAGAGGCGCACACCACCTCATGTTTACGATGCTGGGTAAAGGAGACGTACTTAGTATCCATGCTATTGATCATCCATCGCTTGAAAATTCACCCTGTGACTATGCCCTTCACTGACCTTCTTGGCACACTCTGCCCCAGTTCTGCTCGGCCTCTAGGACTCTCTAAGTCTCAAAGATCTGTGTCCAACGTCAAAATCCCTACGCAGCTGACTTGGCATTATACAGCCTCCGCTGGTCATTTATCCAAGTAACTTAACAAGAGTGAAAGATCAGGGCTACGATGCATTTACATCTAAGGAGTAAATGGTGATCCCCCAATACAGCCACGTTAGAGTGCTGGGCTTGCGCATTTGGGAGTATAAAGGGAGCTGGGGGGGCCACACTTTCGAAACTGCTTCGACCACAGCATCGCAAGGTAAGTGCTCACAAGTGCCCGCTTTTTTGCTCCATGTAGCTGTGATTATACCTGATCAGATTACCTGGAGAGGAGAGAAGGCAACACAGCAGCCTTTGCTGAGGGCCTACTAAGCGTAAGGAACTGTGTTACGGGCAATATGGGAGACAAGATGGCGAGGCCTTTCAAGAAGCTTCTACAAAGAGTAAAAAGACAAGAATATAAGCAATTATGACACCAAAAAAAAAAAAACTAACCTGCAGGATATAAAGCTGAATATAATACGTGCTTACCCCTATAATTGTTTAGGTCAGTATTATAATTGCAGTTAGTAAATAAACATGCTAGTTTGTGATATCTCTTCTGTGATTGCCTTGAAGTATTATTTGAAATTTTTGTGGTTGGTTATGTAAATTTTTTTCTTATGTCAGGATTTCTGGGAGATGATTGCGGGAAGAAATTCTCCCATGCATTTTATCCACCTCAGAATGCATCCTAGTTTGCTTATTAATGACCAGTCTCCAGACTGCTCATGCATGGCACGCCTTGTGGACTTCGGGCCGGGTCATGGCTGACACTGCAGGAGCATCCCTCAGAGGGATTCTGTAGCTCTAGGAGCTTGCGATGCTTCGATTTCTGGCCACCATCTTCACCAGAATACCTTCTGTCATACATTCACAGGGTTAAGAGAAATCTTGGGGATTTTCTGGTCCATCTATCTCATTTACAGAAGGAAACCAAAGCTCAAGGAAATTACAACAGCTACTTTACAGAGCTGGCATTAGAAAACCGAGGTTCTGCCTCCAAGTGTGATTTCGTTTGAACCAAGGATTCAGAATATGATACTTAATCATTTAATCTTTTCCTGAGAAAGTTGTGAGAATTTTAGGATATAGCTGGAGATTATTAGAGACTCATAAAAGGTAGAGACCAAGAGTACGCGACCAAAGTAGGAAAGCAAGCGTTGAAATGTCTCTTCCTGCCTAAATGGTATTTCACGACGTTCCCCAGGTTCCATAAAAGTACTGTGTGGTAAATGGGAAGTTTAAGTTAAATTTGATATTGAAAATTATTCAGACTCTTATGGCATCCTGAGATCTTCATGTAGGTTATCAACTTCTGGACTGAGATTCCTTAGTCCCAAATAAGTTATCAGCTACCCTACCTTCATCTTCTCCAAGAGAATATAGGATATTTAAGAGAGTGCCCTTCCTAGACCTCTTAAAGAAGTCTTGCCCATAATTCACAACTTTTCTCTCATTGCCAAAGAATTCAACTTCTGGTCTAAAAGCATCCAAGTTACAATCCGGATCATTCCCCTCCCTCCCTCCTTTCTTTTTTGACCCCTCACGGCCCCCTACCCTCAGCCGGAAGCATCATCTCTCTAAGTCCCCATAACACTTCATTTAGTGCTTACAGAATTTGTATTATTCTTCCTTGTTCAAAGATTTATTTGAGCATTTCTCTTAACTGTTCCTAAATTTTGCATTCCTTTAGGGTAGAGACTGTCTTTATCCTTTTTTATACCCCCTTAAGGAGCTGACATGGTACTTTGCACACACAGAAGATACTCAAAAAAAATGTTAATCAGTGCTGTAATTACCCAATTATTTAAAGAACGATGACTTAACCGAAGGGAAAAATGGAAAATGTATTTCCATCCCACACCATCCACTGTGTACTATTTAAATGTAGCTAAACTTAGAAAAGTACAATTTCTAGATTTATTTAAACTCTTCATAGTTCATTTGTTCTTTGTTTTGTTTAGTTTTGATTTCTGGAATCACTCTCTCAGAAGCCACTTCATTCCTGAAGGACACTAACCATTGCTTTGGAAACCAAGAAGGTAAGAGTCACTGTCATCTTGATTGGGAATACAATAATTGAAATTAGCAAACAGTGTTTTACACATTCTCATTCTTGCCACACTCATAGGAATCTGAAACTGATGACATTAAAATCCATTACTTAAGTATTTCTAAAGGCAGATTACAAAATATGCAGCTAAGGAAGCAGGGCTTCCCAAATTTGCTCATCACACTAACAGGAATAAAACACACTGCAGAACTTTGACACACAAGCTCCAGGTCAATATACTTAGGTTGGCCCCAAACATGATGTTCGTAGGCTCAAGATTCAGTCTTCACACAAGTCTAACTTTGCTGTTTTTTGAGCAGAGGCTGCACCCATGAATCCCCTCAGCTGTGTCTTTACTCACAAATGATGCTGAGAGAATAAGGAGAAATGGATTCAAACCTATGTCCACTGTAGTAATAAAAAAAAATTACTCCCCCACCTCAAGATTTGTGTTTATTGGAAGTAATTCTAGATGAATTAGGACCAAGGAAACCAAAGTATAATTAAGTCATGACCACACCATTGCTGACAAGATGCAGTAGCTGAGAAGTTCCCAGGAGAGGGCTGAAAGTTGAGAGCAGTGTCATAGTGCACTGACAGCAGTAAGAGGGGTTGGGGAGCACTCAGAAGGTGGTGCTGGAGGTCAGGGAGACTGGGATGGCCATCCCCATTGGAAGACCCCTAAAGACAGGAACAGAGGGGATGGTTGGAGGGACACAGCTGTGTAGGGCTGGAAGCAGGTCAAGCTCTCAAAACCAAGAAGCAGATAATTAGGGGACTTTCTGGGGGTAGAGTTTCCAGGGACACCATGAGTCATGCCAAGAGAGTTGGATGAGACCTAACAAGGGAAAGTTTTATCAGCCAAGAATACATGGTTTTAGCCCTGGGTCCCAGAGTACAGTTGTATAAATATGGGGACAAGATCTGACTTAGCAACCGGACGCACACAGTGTGCGTTGAGGGGCTTTGCTTGACAGTGAGTGGTGAGCCATCGGTGTGAGGAGGCTGCCAGAGGGCAGTCACCACCTCGGGCATGACACCTAGGTCAGGAGAGGTGAGGGCACATGCTGATGGAGGACAACATGTGGTCTGGATGTCACACTTAAGAGATTAACAGGAGTGAGCTCACTGTGATGGTAAAGGAGATGCAGAAGCACATCACGGAAGAAACAGATGAAGACAGCACTGGGGCCACTTAGCCTGGAAAAGAAAAAGTTAAGGAGGGACTTCCCTGGAGGTCCAGTGGTTAAGACTTCGCCTTCCAGGCTCAATCCCTGGTCGGGGAGCTAAGATCCTACATGCCTTGCAGCCAAAAAACCAAAACATAAAACAGAAGCAATACTGTAACAAATTCAATAAAGACTTGAAAAATGGTCCACATTAAAAAAAAAAAAAAAAAAAAAAAAAGCTCAGGAGAACCCAGAGCAGCCATCAAACGGGTGAAGAGTTGTCTTGTGGGGAGAAGGTTTGAACTCTTTCTGTTGTTACCAAGAGCCAAAAGGAGGATCAAACATCCTGAAGTCACAGAGAGCCAGATTTCAGTTTAAAGCAAGAAGTATCTTTGGCCTGCAGAAACTACCCCAAATGATTTTCCAAAATTTTCAAAAGGGAAAAAAGTCATCTTGAAGGCATTTGAGTAGGCTGGACAACACATTTGCAAGAAT
This sequence comes from Balaenoptera ricei, assembly GCF_028023285.1. Taxonomy (NCBI): domain Eukaryota; kingdom Metazoa; phylum Chordata; class Mammalia; order Artiodactyla; family Balaenopteridae; genus Balaenoptera; species Balaenoptera ricei. Next base: position 2,132 of record NW_026777858.1, on the reverse strand, counting down.
ATCGCTGAGACAACTCATGCATCATCTAGGCAGTAAAAGTAGGAGATACTGGATTCTGAGTCATGGTTAGAGCTGTGGGTGGAAGAAGAAAAATCTTCCCCTCAACACACGCAGTGACTTGAATCCCAGACGGAAAGTCTTGTTTTTCTAAGAGACCTAAAGGTATAGTTTGACCATGAGTCATTGTAGTCTTTCCCCAACTTCAGACTTCATTCTTATACTACTATCACAAATTTTGCAATACCCATTTAAGACCAGTACTGCTAATTCACTTAATATTTTGATTTACCTTGATTCCTTTTTCTTCTTAGATGTGTTTTTCAAAGTTACCCTATATGCTTGCTATGAAAGTCTGGACCGTCTATCTCAGCATCAGCTGAGACATTTAGATATTCAAAATCTCAAACTCTACTCCAGCTCTGCTGAATCAGAATATCTATTTCAACAAGATTCCCAGTTGGATTCCTATGCCCACCAAAGTTTGAGAAACACTGCTTTATATCACTACTATAAACAGATATTTCACTGTCTCTAAGTCGTTAGCACATATTATTCTATTTTATTCTAACTTTCTTCACATTTTCACAAAATATTATCTCTAAACTTGGGATGCATCTTATAATCAATGAAAGGAGTACTGTAATTAGCAGGGTGTTTTCCTTTATTAGTGGGACACAAAATAGGTTATCTTACAATCGATGGCATCTTACATTTTGCTAAAATAAGGTAATAGACTTTAATATAACTATTAAAATTAAGAAATAGTTGCCTAAAATCATTTTGTATTTGACCATTGGGACTATGCCATGGTTTTGGAAAGACTGGCTTTATAAAAGCAAAATAATGCTCCTAAACATCACTGTGTTTGAGGCCCTTGAGAACAATTCAGTTTCCTCAGTCCCAACCACAGAGATTCTGTTGCAGATGATTTTGATGTGGATCAACTTTCAACACTTTGGGTAGCAGGCTGAACACTAAGTCAAGCTAAATGACATCAGATCATACACTTGCAGCCTGATGAGATTCCCTCACACTATAGTGCAACCATTCTCAAACTGTGTCCCATGGATCCTTGGAGATTCCTAAGAACTTTTCAAGAGGTACATGAGGTCAAAACAATTTTCATAATACCCAGATGCCATGTGCTTTCTTCACTGTTTGACTTAATGATGCAAAAGCAAGGATGGATAGACGATCTGACACTTTATTACAAATCAAGACATGGCACCAAGCTGTACTAATAGTCATAGTATTCTTCACAGCCATACACTGACAGTGAAAAAGAATTTTTTTTAATTTAAAAAGCCAGCTTCAGGACTTCCCTGGTGGCACAGTGGCTAAGAATCCGCCTGCCAATGCAGGGGACACGGGCTCGAGCCCTGGTCTGGGAAGATCCCACATGCTGCGGAGCAACTAAGCCCGTGAGCCACAACCACTGAGCCCGTGTGCCACAACTACCGAAGCCCGCATGCCTAGAGCCCGTGCGCCGCAACAAGAGAAGCCACCGCATTTAGAAGCCCGCGCTCCGCAACGAAGAGTAGCGCTCGCCACAAATAGACAAAGCCTGCACGCAGCAACAAAGACCCAATGCAGCCAAAAATAAATGTAAATAAATAAATAATTTTTTTTTAAAAGCCAGCTTCATTGAAAAATGACCTAAAATTTGCAGCAATGGAAAGTATTAATTTGACTACATCTCAAATGTATCCACATCTTTATAATATTCTACATGATCAAACATGAAAAGCACTTCTTTTGCACACTGGACTTTGACATTTGTCTCAAGGAAAAACACATGTGCAGTTGTCTGAGTTGCAAGATGAACCAGCCACTTGATTCATGAAGCACCATTTTTACTTGAAAGAATGACTAGAGGACAAACTATTGTTTCTCAGACTTGTATATCTGGCACACAGTTTCTCAAAAAGCAGTGAAGTGTGTTTATCCTTTCAAGGAAAACTACTGACAGTATTTTTTACTAATGATATAGTTGAGTTTTCAAGCAAAAATTAAAACTCTGGAAGACTTGTATCTACTATCATTAGCTTGACAACGTCCTAATATTTGAATTTTCTAATGAGATCAGTATTGATATTAATGATTGTGATTTTTTATACTGTATAATGAAACGT